>NW_017142744.1:0-324 GCF_001652005.2 Ceratina calcarata
TCTTTCTTCCTCTTCCGTTTCCCGTTAGATGCGTATCTCGTTTGTCCTCACCTACACGTCGAACGACTGGATCAAGAAATGAATTCCGGTAGGAGAAGAAGGAAGTCGATTCCCAACCTTCTTTTTCGTCTACCGATACCTTTCTGATTACAATCCAACCAGGAAGACACAGCAACCCTTGATGTCGCGCTTAAGTGTGTATTTTTCTATTTAAGGAATCACCGATTCGCCCAGCTGCACGCTGTGTCCTTAGAAACGAGCGTTACTTTTCTCTCTTCCCTCATTTCATATCCTTATTTCAAAATCCGCTTAAGGTGGTCGTGA
>NW_017142745.1:0-324 GCF_001652005.2 Ceratina calcarata
ATTAAATACTTCGTATGTCTTTGCACTTTACTGTCTGTTATTTGTTAATCGATAACTACTATCATTTTCAAAATTCGACACATAGTTCTAAGTTTCAATAATTGATTTCTGTAATTACTCATTTAATTTCGTAAGTGTTAACAATCGTCATCTTCATCTTGACCAACCAAGTACCTTTTAAAACTTTGTTTGCTTCCTTTCATAAAAAAAGATCTCCATTTAGAAAAATAAATTTGTACACATTTTATGATACGATTTGAAAAGAATGAAATGGTTATACGTGAATTGCGTGTACACGCATCATTCGCTCGCATGATCAAAACC
>NW_017142746.1:0-324 GCF_001652005.2 Ceratina calcarata
ATACGCTTCTTAAAACTAGAGATAACTAGGAGAAAAACATTTTAGTCATCCAACATTCTCTAATAGTTACAAATACTGGTCAACTCTTAACAATAAGAGAATTCCTTCTTCAATTTTCGCAGTGAAGCCGCGGGGAAAAGCTAAAGTTATTACTTACTCAATCACAAAACTCACGTCGCGGAGAGATAGGGCCTTCGGCTGCACGAGAATTTTGAACTAGACTAATCCAAAGGGCTATGGTTTTAACCCCTTTTTATACCCAAATGAGTTCGTCGCCCGGAGTGGGAGACGACCATATAAGGGCATTTTCTAGAAGTTTCTATG
>NW_017142747.1:0-324 GCF_001652005.2 Ceratina calcarata
AGAAATGTATTATTTTATTTATTTTAATCAAATAAATAAATAAAAGTGATTTTGTGTTTATTTTTTAAGTAAAGTTGTTAAAGTTGTTGGTTAAAACCACATGCGCCCAACAATACCCACCGAGAAATACCCCTTTGATGATAATTTATCGTTATATAGTAAAATGTACGGATTCTATAATATCGATTACCGAAGTTACTCTGCTGGTACATAGGCGACTTTACTACTCGACGATAAAGTATAAAAACCACTAAGGATAATATAATATCTCCTCGCTACTACTTCTTTTTGATAGTATCTCATTATTATTCTAATGTCAGTAAA
>NW_017142749.1:0-324 GCF_001652005.2 Ceratina calcarata
CGGTCCCGAGATTATTATTATTCCGAACGGTTAAATTTAAATCGGAGGGCGATCGGAAAATCAACGTGTTCCTTTGAAAAAAAGGACGGTTTTGAAAAGCCGTTTATTCCAGTTTTGGATTTTCGATAACGAGGAGTTCCGCGAATCGGTTTTCTCCCTTGACATAGAAGTGCGGCGCGATTAATTCCGTTTTCAGTTTCGGTGTCGGTTCAGTTTCGATCTCGTGTATTCCCGTGTTGAGGATATCGAATCGAAACGTTAAAAAATAGTCGGCGTTTGTCTCAAGTGTCGGAATTAAGAGTGCCAAAGTTTGAACTCGATCGA
>NW_017142750.1:0-324 GCF_001652005.2 Ceratina calcarata
AACTAACCACATGTATCATGATGTAAATTTCCGTAGGTATTGACTACATACATATGTATAATTGTACATATAATACACCGTGCGATTACCCGGTTTCCTAAACATTTTCACCCATAAAAAGACATTGAAATGCCTTCAAATTTAACATTATCTAACATTATTCCAAATACTTCATTATTTATAATTAAATAAACAAAATTGGATAAATATTAAAAAATTACTGTTCAGGCGATAAGTACTTTTGTGATTGTATAAACATGTATATTATAAAAAAAAATAAAACGACAAAATACAAATGCAGTACCAATTAGGACAACTAACTGG
>NW_017142751.1:0-324 GCF_001652005.2 Ceratina calcarata
TGAGAACTGAGAAACGACTACAAATTCCAGCCTCAGAAGAAATAAATTACTGACTTTATAGACGTGAAATGATACAACAATAATTCTATGCAAAGTATGATTACAATAATAATCATAATCGTAACCATATAAATAATATAGCTCTTGTTAATAAAATCTTATCTACAGGCAAAGTATAATTGGAATCATAATCATAATCGTAAGAGACATATTGTACATATGTATTAGCGTTTGTGAAATTGCATTATGAATTCTTAATGCAGGATTACGAATTAAAAACAGCCAGGAAATAATTTTCCTGAATTTGGAAGAGAAACTATGCTA
>NW_017142752.1:0-324 GCF_001652005.2 Ceratina calcarata
TACACACTCTTTATTAATTGCGCTTCGAATTGTCTATCTGTACCCTTCAACTCCGATTTGAACTACTCTTAAACCTTGAATTATTGAACGATACTTGTGTTCCAACTCGTTTTTCCGTTGAGCTTTTGTGCTATTTGAATGGAAGCTTCAACGTGAAATAAATCCTGGCACGTAAATATCTCTGCTGATTCAATCGAGAAGACATTCTCCAGTATCACGTACACGAGGTATAGCGCAGCAGAGGCTTCGAAAGCAGACAGTAGGACGCGGAAAGGACAATGAAAACAACTATGCAACTGTTAATAATTACACTGTAAGTCGCAA
>NW_017142753.1:0-324 GCF_001652005.2 Ceratina calcarata
CAAACGTCGTAGCAGACTCTCTTTCGAGAGTAGATTCTCTTGCATTGCCTATGGAGTTTAACCTCAAGGAATTGTCGGACGATCAAGCAAAAGACGATGAACTCAAAGAATTAAAGAACAACCCGCAAGAAAATTCTCTCGTGTTGAAACGCATAGAGTAGGGCACGAATCACGTCGGCATTAAATGTGAAATTAGTGGTAGCGCAATTCGCCCTTATGTACCGCTTTCGTTACGTCGACGGGTATTTGATTTTAGTCATCGTCCTTCTCATCCCGGTTCGCGTGTGACCGACCGACTAATACGGCAACGATATGTTTGGCCGT
>NW_017142754.1:0-1011 GCF_001652005.2 Ceratina calcarata
CTTCAAGAAGAGAGCCAGTGCAACGGACAATCGGGGTGCAGCACGACCGGAGCGACGACCTGCCCGGCCAGTAACCACTCCACCAGTGGGGCAGGGAGAAAGGCCTAGCCCGCAACGGCCCGCGGAGTCGCGGAGGACTCCAGCACGGAGAAATCGGCGGCTCTCACCACCCAGGAGGCGGGAAACTGCAGCACCGGCAAGGTCACGGCGGGAGACAAGATCTCCCCGAGCCGAAAGACCGCCCCATCGAAGGAGGAGGTCACAACAGCTAAGGGAGGATGACAGGGACCGAGAGGTGTCGTCGGCCCTGGTCCGCGCGTTGCAGCTGATGCAGGAGCGGTGAGTCCTTCCATCAAGTTACTATTCCTCCACTCTGCATTTAACTTCATTCGTTATCGGATTGCGCGGATCGCGCAAGGGGGGCGGTATGTTTAAAAATCGAATATTAATTTAATAAATTCGAGTCGCGGTTCGGTCATTAGCACGGCCTTCGGATTGAGGTTTTTTCTCCGAAGTTAGAAATCGAGCTAACCGCGAGAACAATAACATATTGGTGTTCGACGACCTCCGGAGCGAGTGTTTATCGCGACACGCGCCGGATTGCGCGGCAAAAAACGGCACGGAGGATCGTTGCCTTCCCGCGATCGAAGTCAATGCCCGACCGGTAACGGATCGTAGAATTCAAATTTGGAGATGCAGAGTGGGAAAAGGAATAAGAGCGAGTGAGAGAGCGGATCGGCGCGACTCTTCTACGCTACGCGCCGAGGTCGGTGTCCGAGCGTTAGAACGTCGATTCCGCCTGAGTCAACGACGGATTGTCACGGTGCGAACATCGCGAAAAAGTAGTTCGACTCGCGAATTATACGTAGTGAATCGCCGGTTTGGCAAGACGTTCAAGTTCCAAGCTAGGAGGAACCTCGATCCAAGGAAATAGCGGCCACGCAGAAGTTCGCGGTGAAGCGAATAAGAGCCACGATTTGTTCCAGTAACTGGGCATTTCGGAGTTGCGTT
>NW_017142754.1:2549-4361 GCF_001652005.2 Ceratina calcarata
GTAGTTCAACAAATTCCAAAACTCTCGTTCGTCAGCGTCTCGAAAAGAATCTTGAAAATTTCGAAAACAAGCGCAAGCAAAATTCGGACGTGTCGCGCAAAGAGCAGCAAACTTCAACTGCTTCAAAGCCTGCTTTTGACCCTAGTAAATTCCTATGTTTCAATTGTGGCGAGTCTGGACATTCGTCGAGAATATGCACGGCTGAAAGACTAGCAGTTTGCTTTATCTGTCGTAAGAAAGGCCACGTGAATAAAGATTGCCAGACGAATTCGGGAAACGCGAAAAGCCCTCAGTGACTCAGTCTCAAGTCATTGAAGCAAAGGGCACCGGTGGGACTAGCTTTATTCCGATCGTTCCGTCAAGCGCAACCAACCGGGTTGTCGCGGATAACATCGAGCAAGTAAAAGATTTAGATAAATCTAGTTGCGGCCGCGGTATAATACCTTCGAAACTTGACGGCGAAAGCGACGAAACTCCAGTCGGTCTGGATGTAATCTATCGAATAGGAAGTACGGAAGAAACGACAGATGACGACGAGTTAAATGATGACATACGAGTTGTCGAACTCGCCGAAGACCGTACGAACCTACGTTTGATAAATGACGAAAACGGTGACAATAATACAGACGCTCCCGCCAAGAAGGCCGACCATCCCTCGCTTAAGAATTGGAGACCGACACTCCTACCGTCGCAGGTGATCCATCGACTAGCACAGCGCAGAATTTTTCGTGAAGGGGGTGGCCTCACAGAGCCCGTCAGAGCTATTAAAATTCCGGTGGAAATTAATATCTTCGGCGAGAAAATTAGAGGTATTATCGACAGCGGAAGCGAACGATCCTTCCTGAGCGAAACTGCGTACGAGCGGGTAAAACCCTTGCAGGTAGAGGAATTAAAGCCCGACTCGTCATCGAACACTGGAGTACGCCTAGGCGACAAATCGGTCGTGAGAACACGAGGTGGCACGAGCTTCGTCATCGATATAGGCGATGTTTACGGCCCTCAGTGGTTCAGTATCTTGCCGGACTTGTCCAGTGATTTAATCCTTGGTATGGATTTCTGGTTAGCGTTTAAAGTCGTTGTCGACCCGTTCTCGCGTACGTGGACGCTATCCGGCAGCAAACACGTTTACCCTCTATCTCAGCGGCTTGTCTTCCCTACCGAGCTAAAAGCACTGAGCGTCGAACAATCACAACAACTAAAAGATTTTCTTGACACCGAATTCGCCAAGTTCGATAGAGAATCGACTGGTGAAACCAACCTTATCACCCATACGATCGAGCTGAACGACGAAACTCCCCATCGACAAAAGCCTTACCGACGAAGCGAGGCAATACGTAAATTCATAGATAGCGAAGTAGACCGGCTGCTACAGAAAAATTACGTCACTTGGAGCAATAGTGATTGGGCTTGTTCTCCAGTCGTTGCCCCAAAATCCAACGGTGGATTACGGTTCTGCATAAACTATCAACCGGTTAATCGACAAACGAAAAAGCCCGCGTACCCTCTACATAATATGAGGTCGATTTTGTCACAGTTACATCAGGCAAAAATAATTTCGACGCTTGATATGAGCGAGGCTTTCCATCAAATTCCGATGGACGAGAACAGCAGAAAATATACTGCATTTGTTGTCGAAGGCAAGGGCTTGCTAGAATGGATGCGGATGCCGTACGGTTTAACGGGAGCTCCGTCGACTTTTCAGCGATTAATGGATATTCTCAAGCGACGACTTAAAGAACTGATACTCGAACGGGAATTACCAAATAAATGGGCCGATCAGGTATTCACCTACCTCGATGATTGGATTATCGT
>NW_017142756.1:0-324 GCF_001652005.2 Ceratina calcarata
ATTTCAGGCACACCGGTGGTAATCAAGAATGACCGTAACGCAGTATAAGAATATTTGATTAATCTTGAAAGTTTTTACGAATCCGAAGAGAAAGAAAAATGTAAATGAGTTACTAGGAAAATGTAATTATAAAACGGTGACGCAAATGGAAATGAATAGAACTCGGAAAAGAAATATTACACAGCAGGGATATAAAAAAAAAAGATAAAGAGCGGGATGGGAACAGGTGTAGAATATTGAATAAGGAAGGTGAATGAAAGAATTATAAGGAGAAAAAGTTAATAAGAGAGGAGTAAAGAGGGACTGAAAATGACAGGCCAGTTA
>NW_017142757.1:0-324 GCF_001652005.2 Ceratina calcarata
CGACCAGCTACGTACAAGAGCTGTGATGGTCACGGGAACGTCCGAGACTCGGACATGTATAAGCTAGACGTGCCCTTGTTCCGACACTGATAATCAGTGCGAACGTCAGGAACGGAAGATAATCTTTCCGTCCTTTGTAATTCGTAATTGAATATGAATTACGCGAATAGGAAGTCACGTTAGAAGCGTGAATATTCCTATTCGGAGGTAATCCTACTTTTTCAAAGTACGAATTAGAATGCACTTGTAATAGATACGTATCGGTTGATCGATAATCGTTCTTGTCGAAATGATCTATAACCGAGCGTCTTGAATATCGAGAAC
>NW_017142758.1:0-324 GCF_001652005.2 Ceratina calcarata
AAAAGTCCCACAGCCTATACTTAAAAAAGCTATATTCAAAGTATACAATGGATCTATTTATGATTATTTTAAATACATTATATTCAAATGACAAATGTTAAACAATTTATTTTCCATTCCGTCCTCTAGTTCCTATTGTACGTGTCATGTGGAAGAGGAGAAAATTGCCCTAAATTGTAGTTTTATTTCTTATCCTATTATATAATATCTTATTATATCCCTTATTATTTTATCTTTATATATAATCTCTTATTATATCTTCTTTCATTAGTATTATTTAATAATTGAACGACGTATAGAGTTTTTATGATATTATAAACATGT
>NW_017142760.1:0-324 GCF_001652005.2 Ceratina calcarata
TACTTTACGACAAACGGTAAAGTTCGCTTAACCTTGTTCTTTATTTCCAGATTCCCTTAAGACTAACTGTTTCACATGTTGTAAGGGTTTATATAGGGTTTGAGTTTTGGAGTGGAGGGGGTTTAGGCTTTGGGTAATTTTAGTCATAGCTGCTGTGTCATAGTTTGATCTGTGTCACGGGTCCTATGTCCTATGTGTAGTAGATAGAACTTCTTATCGGGTGCGTCACACTCTCATTGGTCACTGTTTTTCGTTAATAATTCAAAGATCGTGGCTCACTTTTCATTTTACCAAAGGAAATTGTTGTTTAACACTAGAAAGACT
>NW_017142761.1:0-324 GCF_001652005.2 Ceratina calcarata
TCGCAAAATGGTTCCATGTAGAGGATCTTTACTTTATCGATCGCAGTAGAGGTAACTTCAAAATGTTGGCAAAACTTACGGAACACCATGTTGTTCCAAGCAAAATTAAAAAAATGAGTATAAGGTGTTGCACGCAAGTTTTTTCCCGATCGGTGGCAACCGTCATGGAGCTTATGAGCACTACTAAGGCGGAAAGTGCTTATAAAACCAAGCGGATGTCACCAGAGGGAAAAGACACGGCACACCTTTTCTTACATTTGAACGTGCTTTTTTCGATTCTCTAAATAACGGGACCATTTTCGATCACAAAAACAACACCACGGA
>NW_017142762.1:0-324 GCF_001652005.2 Ceratina calcarata
CAATTAAAATGTAATTATTGTCTATTTATGAGAAGGAATGTTCCATGAGATAATTTATGAAAATGATGGAATAACGTGGTAATCAATAAAGATTCCCGATCTCTAATACTGCAGTGAGTTTCAACTTGATTCACAAGGTACCAATTAACTTGGAAGTTCGATTGCCGGATTAATTAGTCTGGAAACGCAGATGGAGCTTTTATAGCGTGCTGCAGCTTCTGTTTAACGATTATAGGAGCGAGATATGAACTCTGACCTTCCCCGGAAGTAGACGCGGTCGCTTGATATATAAGTACACTCATCTCTAGAAATAGTCATTAAAAA
>NW_017142763.1:0-324 GCF_001652005.2 Ceratina calcarata
TAGCTTAGGTAGTGCGTTTAAGGCTTGCTGCAAGCCCACGGTTACTTGCGTGATATTTTCAACATTGTCGTGCTTGATGGGCTTAAGGTGCAATACCTTATGGAACCACGATGATTGAATCAACCTCGGGTTATTATAACGCTTGTCAAGCGTCGCCTAAGCGATCGAGAAATTCTCGTCTGTGAGACCCAACGAGGAGACGGCACGCGAGGCGTCCCCGTCCAGTGCAGCTTGTAAATACTGCAGTCGTTGGGCATCGGACAATGTTGGATTTCTTATGACCGCCGATGTGAAGAGATTGCAGAATGCGGGCCAATCTGGATG
>NW_017142764.1:0-2480 GCF_001652005.2 Ceratina calcarata
CCACCTTAAGAGAGAGTGAGCAGTGTGAATGCTTATCAGTTAGAATACAATGTGGTTCGGTGTAATCCATAGTTATAACAATCAATATTAACAAATGAATAATACATAATGAATACATCAACAATGATTGCATTAGCGTTGCAAATAATCCGACTAGTCACAAGAGATCGAAAAATACTGATATAAAATATCACTTCTCAAAAGAACAAGTAAACAAGAATATAATTAAAATGTACCTTCCTACAGGTAACCAGCTGGCAAACATGCTGACTAAGCCACTACTAGCTATAAAATTCATACAATTTAAGAAAGGAATCGAGCTGGAATAAGAATTTGGTAGCATATCAATCATTGATTAATGTAATTTCAAGTTAATTTAACATGTGATCTGATTAGGTTTTCTGGGTTCTCCTCATCCTTGCAACGAATGTTGTTCAATTGTTCCCAGAGGCTTAAGAGGAAGGACTATGTATTTCCAATAAGTTATTGCAAGAAAACCCAAGAACTTGGGACCCTCAACTGCGTTTCCGACCTCTTATCTCTACCGAAAACGCGGAGTGATGAGTCTCAGATGCCAGACGCCCAAGGCCAAACCCTTTGTTAAACCGCGTATTCATCTGAGCACGAACGCGAACGAGGCAAAATGAGGCATTCGTTCGGCCTCGGCTTGCCTTGTTTGTAAAATTTTTCTTCGTGAACGAAGTTTGCTGAGGCAACGAACGAGGCAGTGATCCACAGCGAACGCACGGAATGATGCTCCAGCGATATGGACGATTGTTTAGTGCTCAGCGCTATTTGCGTAGAAATTGCCGAGTTGTTAATCCAAAGAAAAAGGAAGCGGTGGTAGAAACTACTTTATATCGAAATAGGCTGAGCACCAGGAGTCAAGTCTTTTTAAATACCTTGCAGGAAGAAGAAGAATATGGTCATTTTAAAAACTTTATCAGAATGTCATCTGCACACTTTAATTCATTTGTTGGAATAGATTCGTGAGGATATTTCTTGACAAGACACAACATTTCGCAATTTTTGCTTAAAATTATTATTATTAGTTTAATACTTTTTCCTCAATTAAATTTTTTACTTTTCCTATACTGGTTGTTAAATTAATTAATTAAATCGAGGAAAAACGATTAAACTAATGATAATAATTTTAGGTGAAAATTTCAAAAGGTGTCTTGATACCGCTTGGTAGAAATCGTGTATAAAATCAAAAATATACTGGAGGCGAGGCGAGGCACATGGAACGTACACGAATGCTGTCCATACGTAACCAAATTTTTCTTTGAAGTACCGACTCCGATCGGCTCGAGTCCCGAATGTCTCGGCCTGTGCGGCGAACAGCCGAATGTAGTTTGCCGCGCCTCGGTTACACGTCCACATACGTATGCTCGTTCGGCCTCGCCTTGCCTCGTTGGCATTCGTGATCAGATGAATACGCGGCTTAACGTTCGTTTATTAATTTAATTTCCTACAAGAATTAAAAATCGCTGTAGAGGAAGCGTGGAAATAAATTTCGAAGACATTTATAAAAAAGGTACACAAAAGTCTAACGAAAAGGCTATTAGGAGTCATAGAAAGAGAAGGGAAATGTATTTTGCATTTCCGAGGGAAACGTTATTGAAATTTCAATAAAATTCATGTTTTTATATCAAATTGTCATTTTTCTTCAACATGTCCTATCATTTTATCGCATTTGTTTCGAAACAAATAGAATATAATTCCTGTAAGGCAACGTATACAATAGCCGAGTTTTCGTGTGGTACAAAGAGAGGGCGTAATGTTTATACATATATGTACAAAATGTTTAAAAAAAACACAGAATTCGTGATATACGGAAAACTCAGGGATGTCCTATCATTTTGTCGCGGAGTGTACATGATTAGAGTCAGTACATTCTATTTTCAATCAAAATACCACTATGTTAATTTCATTCTATTTGATCAAAGAAAGAGACTTTAAGCAAATTGTAATTTATTTAATCAAACAAACACTCGAATGCAACTGAAACTTAATTGACTCAAGTTCAAAAATATGTAAAACAATATGAAATATTCTATGGAGATACCGTTATCAGAGCAAATTATCTGTGTAAAACTGGAAAGTACTTTTCATATAGGAATAATTGACTTTGAAATTTACCGTTTTTACCTTCTTATACGTAACACATTTCTTTACAGGGACGACTGAATACCGAAACTTCACTTTCGCGAACTCCACTGCGATAAATCATAATAACATCGCATTTTTAATCAGCGAAATGTTACAATGGATGCATCATTTCATATTATTGTCAAGTATCGCAAAATCGGAGAAATAAAATCTATTTAAAACTACATTCTCCATTAAACATTGAGAACGTGTCCTACTATTTAGTACTCAATGTTAGAGACAAAGTCTGAGATATTCTCAGACGCGAAATCGAAGGGCATCCGATTTCATACCTACATTCTATGAGGTCAAATAGAAATTATACCGGC
>NW_017142764.1:3322-4442 GCF_001652005.2 Ceratina calcarata
GATACTTACATTGTACTCTCGAGAAGTACCGCATTCTCTTCTGTCCTTTGTTCTTGATGTGACTTTAATCGCGAAAATATTTATAAAAAACGAAAGGAACAAAAAGAGCAGAAATAAAAGTCTAAATATGAATTGACGAACAACACTGACTTTAATTTCGCGATTAAATATACCAATTATCAGAAAAGTAAATTACAAAACTACGAATTTGTAACGTAATTGAATTCAACTAGAAGGTATTGCGATAAGCACTGGTTCTACCTACCGCATTGTACACGGCCACAAAATATTCTTGGAGCAGCCAGGATAAAATTCCCGAAAGAAAAAAGCTAAAACATACATTACGCTTCGTTTTATAAATCTTCTCATTATTTCTCAATGCACACTATTAACGCTCGTGGTTGATCTTGCAATTATTCAAACCTTGGTGAATATTGCACGTGGTGTGCCGACTAATTTTAATGTCCTCGATGCACAAAACACTCTCGAAGGATCACTCCCACTAAGGGAACTAAAGAAATCAGAAACGAAGGTTGACACTGACTGTTCTTTATTCTAACACTTCTGCTAATCAACTGCGTGTAAGTCCTTGCTGCATGACAACTATAACAATGTTCTTCGTACGATGGACGCTAAGTTTCAACGACTAGTCAAAGTTCTTTGGTGAGGGTTACGGTGTATCTCGAAGGGAATTTTTAAGGGGAAGTGTAGTGCTGATTGGTTGTCGATACGAAGAGGTGTAGGAGTAGGAGCAATGGAGTTTTCTATGATTGGCAATAGTTGGTTAGAGTGGATGGCAATGCGAAACGCCTTATAAAATAACGGTATTTGGGGAGTTTTCTACCCTTACGCAGTCGGTTGGTCGGTAATAAATCATCACAAATCCTTTGGGTTAAAAAATGTGTTCTCGGCAATGAGGAAATGGAGGGTTCAAGGATTAAGACCGAAAACACTATGAACAATGGAAAACGTCGGTTTGCGGAAGCAGATAGTAGAGAAGAGCCTGCTGCTAGCAATTAGGTAATGTTTACAGAAAGTTACACACTTTACGGCAGGCCTGAACATACACTTAAAAAGTATTCTTTCGATCGTGGACAGGTACATGGACGAAAAGCTAAGT
>NW_017142765.1:0-324 GCF_001652005.2 Ceratina calcarata
AACCCTTTGATATACAATGACGAGTTTGACTCGTCATTCATTCCATTTAATTTGTGTGTCAAGGGGTTAAAGTATTTTCGAGGTTTGTAAATGGATTAGGTTTTTTTATAATAAAGTTGAATGATTTCGTTGAATCGAGATTGAAATTATTTGATTTAGGACAGAATCTTTGATAATTTCCTCCATCTACTTTAAGAATTCTTTGACTTTGCTTGATGCTTGATTATGCTTCACATTTCTAGAACGCTTTCAGCACAAATTTTTACGATATTTATCTTTGCTAGTAATTGAATTTTTCTTTATAGTTTATTGATCACTATAGTC
>NW_017142766.1:0-324 GCF_001652005.2 Ceratina calcarata
GCATATAGTTTAGAGAGAGAGCCGCTTATCGGCAATGATACGTGTGCCGCGGTTTTTTATTATTCCTAAACGGTGTGTCGACCGGTGAGCGTCGAGACTTCGAATTCGTCGCAAGTTCCTTAGAATTGATTTAATCCGCTTTTCACCGTGCAGACGTCGTTTGCGATTCGGCTTAGAACAGCTGTCAGCTGCAATAGGGAGTTCCCTAACCCGAATTTGTAATGATTCGGTAAATTTATGCTATTTAGGATAGCTACTCTTTCGGACTTTAGCACGCAATTTTACGGCGGTCAAGCCTAGATTGCTCGACTAGGGGATATTCGT
>NW_017142767.1:0-324 GCF_001652005.2 Ceratina calcarata
ACCCCGGATTAATGCCAATATTCAAAAACTCTTTGGAGATATTGAATTGGCAGAACCAAATCCTTATGCCGACGCGAAAATTGACGTGTTGCTAAGAGCGGACGTGTATGCGCGAGTTTTAAAAGGCGGGTTACGTCATATTAACGACGACTCACCAATTGCGCAGGACACCGACTTCGGTTGGATAATCTCCGGATCATTTCAGGGTGCTTCACCTCCCACGACAATAAGCTCGTTACAGTGTAACGTGCTCGAGTCGCTTGATGCAGCGATTCGCATGTTTTCCGGTGTCGTGGGAATTTCGTCGTAAACTGTATACACGAT
>NW_017142769.1:0-323 GCF_001652005.2 Ceratina calcarata
TGTATATACTGATCATGTTTTCAATAAGAGCTTGTTATACTTTCATACATTTCATTTAATTTCGTGTCACTTCAATCGTCCCTCGAAATCGTTATCGATTGAAACTGGAAACTATTCCAATTCTAATTTTCGCTGCAATGTTAATTCCACGCACGTGATTAAAAGTCTGCGCCGGAACAGGCAACGAACATTTCGCCTGGTCTCCCGGGAGGAACTTTCGCAGCATGAATATTATCTCGTTACTAAGGTTTACCCGAAAAATTAGTCGAACCCCGGCGGGTTTTTTCAAATGCAAATTTTTCATTTCCAAATAGACACACACA
>NW_017142770.1:0-323 GCF_001652005.2 Ceratina calcarata
CTGTCGTTTACGTTCTCCTGGATGTCTGGGAACACGAATGCCTGCGCTTGTCCGTCGGCTTCGCCCCTCGGCGAGTCGCTCGGCCATACTTGCAGCAAAGGTAGTCCGCCGCGGGGTTCCGTGCAAACCTCCGCGACGACGTTGTTGCTCTGCTCGCCACCCGCATTGAGGCACAATCGGCCCAGCTCTCTCAGTGGCTTCTGTTTAACAAACCATCATAACTTCATTGAGGATCCATCGATCAATGATTTCGATATTCAACTAGATTGTATAATTTATTTTATTCGTAATTAAAGATGTATAGGCTATACATATACTTAAAC
>NW_017142771.1:0-323 GCF_001652005.2 Ceratina calcarata
TCATGTGTTGTATGATTTAATATACATATAGTACTATGTATGGAAGCAAATTATGTAGAACGTTTTGGACACAAAAATTAGCAACATAAAATTTATTTCCTAGATTCTCATTACAGGAATAAATTAAACACAATTATAGTAATGCTATTAAGAACTATACCTTTAAGACCTGATACTAAGACCCTCCATGGATATCTATGACCATATGATGCAAGATTACCACGTACCAAAATGTATGGCATTTGTAATATTATTCTACAACAAATTTTATTAAACATCATACATGTATTTCAAATGTATATATTCAAAGCAAAACATATATC
>NW_017142772.1:0-323 GCF_001652005.2 Ceratina calcarata
TAATTTTCATACAATTCTCTGACAAAAGTATTATGTATAATTCTTAATATTATGTGTAATACTTCATTATTGGTCATGAAATTATGTATAGCGGAAAGGCGAAACACCAGCACCATATATTCAAAAAAATATATGACTACATAATGATCAGTATTGGGCTATAATTTTTTAATCAGTATGTTAAACCTAGTTACTAGCCATTTACTGGTTAAAAACTTACGGTCAAATATCGGCTGCAGCACTACCTGTTAACCAAATCATTTATGGCCATACACCGACCAGTAACTGGCTAGAATTTTCTGACCAGTATCTTCCGTCCAGTT
>NW_017142773.1:0-323 GCF_001652005.2 Ceratina calcarata
CAATTTCTTTTTATACAATTTTCTTATAATTGCATAAAGTCCGCAATCTAATGATGACTTACCTCGATTTGGAACGACTGTCCTTTTGTCTGTCTGCAGATTTGCTACGAGAACGTGACTTTCCGCGTGAGCTCTTACTATCAGAACGTGAACGACTGCGGCTACGGCTGTATGATCGTCTACGATCCCTGTCACGGCTCCTAGATCGACTGCGAGATCTAGTGCGCGACCGTCTTCGATCCCTGCTCCTGCTACGTGATCTATAAACAAAAGAAACTTCATCTTTTTATCTTCTTAAATGCATTTTATATTCATATATTAAC
>NW_017142774.1:0-323 GCF_001652005.2 Ceratina calcarata
TCATAGAATTAATTGAATTGAAAGAAGATATCAGAAGAAATTACAAAAAATGAACCCATTGATATACAAAAGAATGCAGTTGGATATGTTTACGTCAACATGATCGTCGTGTTTTATAACTACTTCCTGTCACGAATGAACTTTTTTATACCTTAAACGAATTTAAATTCATCAGGAGACCAACTGAAGTTGCAACAAAATTAATGGCTAATATTGAATTATTGTCTACTGTTACTATCATAAATGTTAAAAGATTCCCCATCCCTGGCACAGGACGTCTAACGCAGTAATTCATCGAATCGTACGTGTACATGTATATATAT
>NW_017142775.1:0-2749 GCF_001652005.2 Ceratina calcarata
CCTCCCCATCTGCCATTTTCGGCTCTAACAATCTTTCCGGAACACCCTGTACAAAGGAATGTATGATCGCCACTTATAACTAGCGAAATAATGCGCGTCGATATAATAATATGGACGCGAAGAGATAGTCGAAACACTCTAAACTATAAATTGTTAGGAACTGTAATTCGCGAGAACGGATACGCATTTAGCATTGAGATGCTGCGAGATATCGGAGATACCGCAAATCGGTCTGAACTTTGGTGCCTTGTAGTCCAAGAAAAATAGGTCTTAAATCGACACTTTTAGCCGAGTGGATGAAATTTGGATATATGGTTTGTCAACTGAGGAAAGTAAATAAGTTTTCGCCCCAGGGGATCGTGTAGAAAACCATCCCTCGGGGGTGTTTTTTGCTTATAAGTCGAAAACGGCTGTAGATGTCGAAAAAAGTTCCAAATAAAAGTTGTAGAGTGCGAAATTTTACACAAGAATGACCCATTAAAGTTACCCCTTCGATGAAATTTAACCCTTTTAGAGGGGTTCAAAGCATACAAGTGATAATTTCGGGTCTATGCCAGGCAACCGGTTTCGGGCATCTTCGGAAACAAGTGGGGCACGTCGTGTGATGCGGCGCGTGCATTGCATGTGTGCGTGGTGATGCGTCAGTCAAGCGAATTTTAAATTCGGCCGTCTTCGGACATCTTCGGAAAGAAGGTTGGAAATTTCGGTGCTGATTGTGTGAATCAAGCGAATCTGAAATTCACGGTCTCCTCGAGGCTCGGAATCTTCCAGGCTCGGTTCGGAGCCTTCAAAGCTCCGTGTGTTCGAGACCCAGGCACTTCATTTTTTTTTTTGTTTATTGGATAATTTATATAGTCGATGTATGCACATTGAATGGGGCAGAGGGAATGTACTACAACGGAAAATGTGTTTTAAGTTGCAGATTGCAATAACAATGAAGAAATAAAGAGAAGTCTATCCGGATAAGATGGTAAAATGTGCTCTTGAAGGAAATACAACTTGCAATAAGCCATTCGATAGAGTGTCCAAAGCAAACGTTTTGTGCCAATTTTCAACCCTCTGTCTCAATCCGGAGGGTAGTTATGGGGATTAATCAGTTTTAGCGTTTTTCCTATATTTCTCTTATTAAACGTCGAAAGTCGCGAACATGTGCTCGTGTAATGGCGAACGCGTGTCCGTTGAACACAATCAGTTAATATCGACGCCACTAAGAACTGGCGAATAATTACGCGTCGAACGCAATATAATACCACCGAGGAGAGATTACTAAAAAGTGGCAACGCCTGTGTTAACGCGCGGCCTGAAAAAGGGGCCCAAGAGCAGGGGTCTCGTAATTTATCCCACGGCCGGAAAGTGGGGACGACGCGACCATGGGGACCAATAGTGGGTGGGGGTATGCAGTGATTTTCACGGTAGCACTGCGGAGAGCTTCGCGAACGCGCATGAGCACGCATGAGGGGAATAGTAGTGGGGATCGAAATACGGGCGAAAAACAGGGGAAGCGAGCCTCGTGGGATAAATTACGAGACCCCTGCCCAAGAGGGCTCGAACCGGTAAGGTAGATGCATGAAATCCCACAGAATGACTGCTTCGGCGTGTACCGACGTTCAGACTCACTGGTGCCGGTGCCGATGTTTTTTTCCAGCACGGTAGGTAATAGGTAACCGTAGAACGCTGACATTATGAATTTTATACTTGTTTCGAGATTAGTACTTCGAAAATAGATTACCCATCATTTTCAAATTTTGTCACACTTGTATTACTTTATTTTCATTAGTGCACACCATATTTTGTATTTGAAGCAAGAATAAAAGTAATTGGCATTTAATATCTTAATNGTACCACTTTTATGTAAAATTTACATATTAATATTCCCATTGAAATTTAGAGTATATACATATTTGAATAAGCAAACAAATTTTAAGAAGACTGAATAGTAAAAATTATTTATATTTTGCGAATATAATATTTAGATAGAACTGGATGGGACTGAGATACTCGGTGAACTTCTTATGGATCTGACTCTTATCGAAGGAAGCCGCTTTTGCTCGGATGGCGAAAAGTGAAGAGCGTTCACTTACAAAGGCACCTGACGATCGAATACATCGCTTTTGAAATGACAATGCGTTTAAGTTATAGTGTACACCTAGTACTGAAAAACCCTCATGGGTTTCTGTAAAATGAGCTTTTGTTTTTAAGATATTTTGATTTAAAGTTTTCAACCAATATGTAAGTCGTTCTGTTACGCACACTTGCAAGATGTACGGTGGGTTAGTGGGTAGGGTCGTTGACAATGAAACTAATGGTCTACGGCTCGAATCCTCTTGGTAGATATGTTTTTTTTCTTATAGTTTTTGTACGAGAGAAATCTATATTGTTTCTCATTTAATTTTAATTGTCTCTAACGTCAATTGTAAGACAATCAAATTAATACGAATAGGAAGTACACTGGAAGTAACATTATTAAACACGTTTACGTGTATTTTTCTGTAAGCGCACTGTAAATATATTTTTCTCTATGAACCATTCCCATGTGCCGTAAAAATGTGAAAATGAATAAATTATTATTTGTGTTTTCCCAGAACCCTTGATTCCTTAAACTCCGAAATTCCCCTACAGTAGCTAATTTATGTAAATTTAACGAACAAGGAAGTCGTATATTATGAACTATAAGTACAATATTGCGGATGATACTGTGGGATAGAGGGCGTTCATCTAGTTTATCGTTCATTTATCATTAGATTTACCT
>NW_017142776.1:0-323 GCF_001652005.2 Ceratina calcarata
TATCCGAAAACCTTCGCCAGCGCATTCCAGAACTCCATGGCGCTATCTCCCGTTGTCAGCTTTGGCGATACCTTCAGGACACGTGAGCACAGACCGTTCAGGAGTTCGCACCAGCTGGCCTCAGATTCCCCGCTAACTCTCTTCAACAGCAAGTAGTTCTTTAATGGCCCTGTACCGCGTGACCCCGATGACAAGCAATAGATAAATTTAATCGGCCTGCCCGTTGCTGTGGCTGCCATCCACTAAGAGAGAGGCATATACCACGTATCGCTCAGATCAGCTTATGCCAAGCAGGATATTAATCCAGCCATTTGCCTTCAGGC
>NW_017142777.1:0-323 GCF_001652005.2 Ceratina calcarata
AACTTATTATATAAATTTTTATAATAACTTATTATATAAATTTTAGAATTTCAGTTCCACAAAAACGGGTTTTAAAGAGGTTCCAAATAACCAGTTCTTTCTATAAAAATGCCACAGTAACAAATACTTTTTCAAATCAAATGTACCTGATACTTCATATATACAGGGTGTCTCAGAAAAAGTGTTAGAGCCGAAGAGGGGTGATTCTTTCAGCGAGAGCACGCGTAGGACGCGTATAACCCATGTATGCGTTCATAACCGAAATTGAATGGTTATGTACGTATATACTTACATATATATGCATTCATAGCGCTCAATGGGTC
>NW_017142778.1:0-323 GCF_001652005.2 Ceratina calcarata
TAACTATGTTAGTTCCTTGGTTCGGATGTAAATGTGATTTTCTTCATTATTCTTGATGAAATTCCCAATTCTGCAAATCTTGTAACCAACTTTTGCTTTATGTTGTCCGCCGTTTTCCTATCGTCCGGAGATTCCATTGTGAACAAAATCCTGTTCACCAGCTTCCAGTCCTTCAACTAGTGTGCTGTTATTGTGTAAAATATTGTCTTCATGTGATTATCTGTACAGAGAAATCCATGGTTGCAGCACACTGTCCATTCTGTACTGTTTCTGCTACTTCTGGCAGAATTTTAGAGCGAAGTGTTTCCGCTTCTCTTACAATA
>NW_017142779.1:0-323 GCF_001652005.2 Ceratina calcarata
CTGTATATATTTTTGTTAATTTCACAGTTGATCCTTGGCATCGGAACGCCGTTGGCGCTGTCACGGGAGAACGTGATTATTGGTGCCTTTGTAAAGTTCGTTTACGACATGCCGGCGAACGCGACGGACTTCACCGAGCCCGGAGTCTATTACTCTCGAACGCAGAAGAGCAGATGGAGCATTTACAAGGCGTTGGAGAAGGTCGCGGGCCTCTACGGATTCGGCGGGAAACAATGCCTGTTGAAAGCCATTTGCGAGACTGCCGCGATGCCATTCGAAGGCACTCACAGCTTATTGGGACAGTTGCTGCACGTCTTCTTCAA
>NW_017142780.1:0-323 GCF_001652005.2 Ceratina calcarata
AAATTACGATGAAAGTGTCGAACAGATAAAAAAAAAAATTATCTTCAAACCAGAGGTACTTGAATTTAGATACATACATATATGATATGTGCAGCTTGGGACAATGATTCCTGGCCAATTCTAGGTAGTGTTAATTTCTCCTAAGAGGATAATACGAGATAAAAAAACAATTATAAATCTATGCCTTTTTTTAATGCTTGATCTGGCATTGATGTTGCTAGATTTTCATTGTCACAAATCGTACAAGAAAGATTTTATACATTTTCGATCTAACTTCAATATTTAACGAGTTAAGTATGATTAATTGGCATTTTATGGGTACT
>NW_017142781.1:0-323 GCF_001652005.2 Ceratina calcarata
CTAAGTAATATCAGTTTTACAGTACACAAAATTAAAGTCATTCCCAATTATCAATTTCTCAATCTAAACCTGAAGTCCCATAAAGTGATAATATGAGGGGACTCCATAAAATAAATATAATAAGAAATCACCCTCGAAATAAATTATAACATATAATATTTGTTTCGAATAAAAAATAGCTTACAAACAGAAGCATTGCAATTACGATTTTTCGTCCATGTTGTAACGCTCATATGACTAAATAATAACGAAAGCTGGTCATTGATTTGATTTTTCTCTTTCTGAACAGGTGCCTGAAGACCACAAAATATTCTCCTATAAGA
>NW_017142782.1:0-323 GCF_001652005.2 Ceratina calcarata
AATTTTGTGTATTCTTAAATATTCAATAGCATATATTTCTGAGTATTATGTTGTACTTATTTGTTGTAGATTTTTAGTAAGTCCGTAGCCGTTGGCTTACAAATGTATCGGTTACGAAAGTACAGCTGGAGGAGGCGGTACAGCTATATTAATTAAAAAGCCATTCCTTACGAGCCTGTACACGTCAACAAATCTTCTGGCCAACATATACTTGAAATTACAACTATCAAACTCAAACTTCACAGTAATACTAACTTCTTCATTATTAGCGCCTACGCCACGAGTGATAACAGAAAATGTTTCATAGATGAGTTCAATAGTCT
>NW_017142783.1:0-323 GCF_001652005.2 Ceratina calcarata
AAACCTTAGACTTTTAACCTTAGTCATGATTGAATTCAGATTGGGGTAGTGGTTAGTATAGTTGTATTATTACTTGACATTATTCGTGCGAATTGTTAGGAAGGTAATTGCGGAGGAGCCATTTAAACGGGATCAGTGATTGTGTCGGTGGGTTATTTGATTGGTGTTCGTGATGAGGGGGAGGAGTTTGTTTGTGAAGGGAATGGGATGGATTATGTTGGATTCAATGATTTTATTGCGTGTTATGATGAGATATGGGTGAACATGTTTAAATATATCAAATGGGTCCTTGGTTGTTGGAGGGTGCTTGTAAGGAAATTAAA
>NW_017142784.1:0-323 GCF_001652005.2 Ceratina calcarata
TGGCTGTAAAAGTCAGTAATCACATAAGGATGAATTCTTTGAGAAGGAGGCGGTTTCAGACTTTTCTAAAAAGTGTAGATATGCCGTTTGTTGAATTGCCCTTACATACTGATGTACGTTGGCTAAGCCGGGCCAAAGAATTAGATCGGTTTTTTACAGTGCGGGAGGAGATAAAAATATTCCTCGAAGTGGGGGCAACAAACTTTTTTGTACCGGAGTTGGAAGATGAAAATTGGACATATAAATTAATTTTCGTTTCGGACGTAGTTGACCACTTGAATTGTCTAAATATCGTGTTACAGGGTAATGAAAGAACTATTATC
>NW_017142785.1:0-323 GCF_001652005.2 Ceratina calcarata
TAAATGACGTCAGGCTAATTGGTCTGAACGACTTGGGAGTGGTATAGTCTGTTTTGCTCGGTTTAGGGATGAAGACCACTCTTGTGCTTTGCCAGATTTTGGGAATGTGCCCTATGGCGAGGCTTGCCCTCATAATTTTTGTCATGTATTCGGATACTTCCGACTCGCCTTCTTTTAGTAGTTTCGGATATATACCATCCGGCCCTTCTGCCTTAAACGACTGGAAAGTTCCGATCGCCCATTTCACCTTTCCTATGTCCACTATTTCCGCTGCTGTGCGCCAGTCAGCTCTTTCGTTTCGAGAGCTAGCTCCATTTCCAGTT
>NW_017142786.1:0-7548 GCF_001652005.2 Ceratina calcarata
AATTCATTCGAAACATTATAGATTGCCATAGGTAAAAAATTAATGTATGCAATTTTTTTCGATTAACTGTAAACTGGGCCCAAGAGATCTCGGTTGTCAGTCACCTGACAATGATCTCGGCGTCTAAAAATACGTGTCCTGAAGCGATCGTCGACTTTCATTTCCTGATCAAAAATCTGAAAACATGGCCCACAGGAACAAACGCGTTCGTAAAGAGTTATTATAAACAATTTGTAAAGAGTCGTCCGTCGCCTCCCACCGGTTTCGCCACCCACACCTCCGCGGAACGCGTGGAACAAAAGGCGAGCTCTCGCTCATCGCGTTGCACGTCTTTCGCCGCGTGAATTGATACGGGAAAAATCGCGGATAATTTGTCACGCGAAAGCGGCCGAGCGAACAGAGAGAGCACGTGTCACCGGATGAATCGGCTTCTCCTTCCCTCGCGCTCTCCCTTCAAACGTCCGTCTTTTCTACGAACCTTGAACAAACGCTCCTTCCGCCAGGAATATATTAACCATTCACGTTAACCTAGAAAAACAGACGTTCGTAATTATTCCAATAATTGCATTCAGCAGAATCCTCCTTAAGCTTGCGAAATCGCAGAGGCTTGCGTCAAGACTTGTAATAACTTCAAGCAGCAAAATGCAATTTAATAATATTTTTGAAAGTTAAAGTCGTATAGCGAATGTTTTTGAAATTGAATTAAGGTCGTCCTGATTATGAGTTAAAATAGGGACACGCGTTTTAAGTTTTATAAATAATTATTGTTAATATAAACTCACGTGCAAATTTTTTTGTCCCATGACAATGTGCAATGGTTTATTGGATCTAATGTCTAAGAGAAGTCCTTTTATTGAGATCCAAGAAGCTTAAAGTGCCCACAAGTATATTCGGAAATGGTTTCAGCGTTAGAAGACCCTCGCCGAGTCTTTTAGATTAGACTGTACGCGTGGCTCGCGAGAACAGAATGTGGCACTTACATATCGCATCGGCAGTGCATCGCGTATGCGCTCACGTGAATACGCGATGCCTCTCTGGCAAGATGGCCGGCTTATAACTCATAAAGTCGGTCGGTCCCGGGACTCCGCGAGGAGCGCGCGATCAAGCAGTCGGTCTCCACGCGCGCCGCGTCGACTCGCCCCTCGCGATCGATGGATGCCTTCGAGATCGGCGAGGCGTCATCGTTTCCCGTTCGCCGCGCGTGGGTCGCCGAGTCTCACGAATTCCCGCTTTTACTTTTGTACCCGCGAGCACGCGCGCGCGCGCGCCGCAGGACTTACGAGTCAATTTCACTATTCTCCATCGCGTTTCCATTTACGCTTGCCCCGGCAAGCATCTCGCGGTTTTTGAATTACCTTCTGCCAACGCTTGATTGATTCATAGCCGAAGTCTTCGCGCCGGATTAACATCTCACTGCCGGATTGACTTTTCTATTCTTCTCTGCAATTATGTCGTTCGAGTCTTCCTTCATTTTCTCTTTTGCAACTTCTTTTCTTGTGACTCGAATAATATGATACAAGACAACATTTCTTTTTACAATAGCCTCTACGTGGTTCTTCCAAAAATGAATTCAGAAACAGAAATGCTCTATATAGCGATTTTTCCGAGGGCTAAAAATCGTTCTGCTAAAAGTCAACGTTGTTACAATCACACTTTCCTAATTTTTGAACGTCAGTCAGATTTAAATATAAAATGTTCTTCTTACTTCATAAAATATGTAATGTTTTCTTTTTGGCAGAGCTTAGATTACAATTTTACTGAATTTCTCAAATGCAATGTAAGAATAAACCGTCTGGCGATGATTAGAATATTTTTTGTCAGGATCGATTCATCTCCAGATTTGGATACCTAATTGTTACTACATTGCTTTTAAAGACAATAAATTTAACCATATCATCCACGTATTCAATGATTCTAGTAATGTTACCCGAAAGCTTCACTCGACCTTTCTTTCTCGCCTTGCTCTCTGATTGCATGATCTATCATATCTTCTTTCAGTATTATT
The DNA here is from genome assembly GCF_001652005.2 of Ceratina calcarata. Lineage (NCBI taxonomy): Eukaryota > Metazoa > Arthropoda > Insecta > Hymenoptera > Apidae > Ceratina > Ceratina calcarata. The sequence goes on from NW_017142786.1 coordinate 2,006, forward strand.
TTAGTGTATTATTTTATCTTCAACTATTTTATGGCAAGCTTCTAACTTTATGCTATTGAATTTATTTCTTCTGCAGTAATTCTATGTTATAATATTCTGTAATATAATATTCTATAATGCCTTATCATAAAAAATTGATCAATTGTAATTATTTCGATCATTGAGTCTCATCGAATCATTTGATAAAAAGCTATACACATTGTACGACTGTTGAGAATTGTATAAACGAGTTATTGGAAGGTGTCGTTTATGGGATTCTGTCGTTTTCTGCCGGTGACTCATCCTCGATATTCACAGATTATGTAAGTGAATCTCGCGTCCCTAACAGACACTCGCGACACAGGTTCATTGTACCTCGATTTAGTCTTTCGGCTTTTGTAGTACGGTCCGTCGAATGGCTCTTTGTCGTATCCGGGCTGGAGGAGAGTCCTCTCAATTAAATTCACACGCGCTCCACGCGTTTAGCCAATTGCCAGGAAAGTGACCGGCTGAAATCGAATGCGACACGCCTCGTAACTCTTCCTTTTTGTCAAGAATTAGGAATATCATTCTTTTCTTACATTTCCTTTTCGTACGGTTTTCGACACCATCATCACTTCAGTTTTTTCAAAGAGAATTGAATCAAAAATTTCAATACACAATATGAATAAAAAATTTTATATTTCGTAAACTTATTCAATTCATTCGAAACATTATAGATTGCCATAGGTAAAAAATTAATGTATGCAATTTTTTTCGATTAACTGTAAACTGGGCCCAAGAGATCTCGGTTGTCAGTCACCTGACAATGATCTCGGCGTCTAAAAATACGTGTCCTGAAGCGATCGTCGACTTTCATTTCCTGATCAAAAATCTGAAAACATGGCCCACAGGAACAAACGCGTTCGTAAAGAGTTATTATAAACAATTTGTAAAGAGTCGTCCGTCGCCTCCCACCGGTTTCGCCACCCACACCTCCGCGGAACGCGTGGAACAAAAGGCGAGCTCTCGCTCATCGCGTTGCACGTCTTTCGCCGCGTGAATTGATACGGGAAAAATCGCGGATAATTTGTCACGCGAAAGCGGCCGAGCGAACAGAGAGAGCACGTGTCACCGGATGAATCGGCTTCTCCTTCCCTCGCGCTCTCCCTTCAAACGTCCGTCTTTTCTACGAACCTTGAACAAACGCTCCTTCCGCCAGGAATATATTAACCATTCACGTTAACCTAGAAAAACAGACGTTCGTAATTATTCCAATAATTGCATTCAGCAGAATCCTCCTTAAGCTTGCGAAATCGCAGAGGCTTGCGTCAAGACTTGTAATAACTTCAAGCAGCAAAATGCAATTTAATAATATTTTTGAAAGTTAAAGTCGTATAGCGAATGTTTTTGAAATTGAATTAAGGTCGTCCTGATTATGAGTTAAAATAGGGACACGCGTTTTAAGTTTTATAAATAATTATTGTTAATATAAACTCACGTGCAAAATTTGAATGAAGAAAAATTCGATTATATTCTGATAAAATTTAGTGAAATGAAGACATACATTAAATTACTAAGAAATAGCGTCAGGATTTTCACACTTTTACAATAATAATTAATCATTTTTATTAATAAGTAATAGGTGAGGATTTTAAATAAGTATATAACAATCATTAACACGCACACAATTCTTATAATTATTCATTTAAATATATCCAAATTAAAATGACGTCTCAACGTTACATAGGAAATCAGGGAATACTTCATTTCGAAAATGTGTAACTTCTTGCAGAGATTTGTTACTCAGAACAATAATCTTAAGACTAGGACGCTGTACATTGATTTTCTAATTTATAGCCGTTTGAACAAATAATCAGCGAATTAAAGATCAAATTTCTTGAAAACCACTTGGGGATTTCAGTCGTGGTGTCTCGCGAGGGGGTGATAATCCTGCGCGAAGATAAAAAACAGGAAAGCCTGGCTGTCTCTGTGTACAGCGAGCGAGAAGAGAGAGGAAGGGTGCAGAGGACAGCGATGCCTCCGTGAACCCATTAATCATTCCAGCCCGGATAAAAGGCAGAAGGATGAAAAGAGAAGACGGACAGTCGGACGCATTTACTTGGCGAAGGACAGGCACGCGGGCGAAAGAACGAAGAGCAGTCCTCTCCCCTTTCTTTCTTTCCATCGTTTCTCCTCTTACCACCAGCGCAGGATCATTTTTTATTGTGCTTCTTTTCGAAATTCGTCGGACGCTTCTATTGTCGGGGAGAGAAAAAAAGAGAGAGAGAGAGAGAGGGGGCAAGCAAGGGGATAGTGGAAGTGGGAACCGAGGTTCTTTGAAACTGGGCTGAGAGATTCATTAACTGATAACGAACGCGATTCTTTCTTCTGCTGAGAATGATATCCCGGTATGGGACACCTGTTGGGATAGAGCTTAGGTAAGCTCTTATATTAAAGAGAACCATAATAAACTGGGTTGAGCAACGAACTTATTCAAACTTTATTTTATGTTTATAGAAATATAAGTCATAACAGAATTTTCAAATCTGCAGTATAACTAAAAAGTTTACAAAAACGCATAAAACAAATGTCCCAATTTCTGTCCACATCAATTTCTATAATTATATAAATTAACTTAAAATAAATTAAAATTACAGAAAAATAAGCCAATGAACAGAATAGACATGGGGACATTTACTTTATTATTGAATTAAAAATCAGATTATATAACATTATCTAGTATTGAATGAATGTAAGGAAGGAAATTTGAAATTCGACGTCAACTGGTTCGTTAACCAACATAGAGCTCGTTCCGAACGTGATTGGATGATCGACAAGAAAGGAGAGAAGGGGGAAACGGAGATCGTAGCGAGCTTTTATGTCTCTCCCCCACGTGTAAGGCCACTTGGGCACGTAGAGGTGGCGTACTACCAAGTAATGCGGTATAGTACGCTGCTCGACGCAGTGGGTCTGCGAGGAGATCGAAATCGGAGCTCCTTCTTCGGCCGGGAGACAAAAGGTGCCCCGGTCCCGGATGACAGGAGGTGTCGGGAACCTTTTGGGATCGGCGACCTGTTGAATCCCTCCCCCCCGCTACGGCCCTCACTCTCACGGGACCTTCCAACGAATCCAGCGTTATTGTGAAAGGATGAAAAAAAGAAAAAACCGGCGAGCCGCGGCTCGAGAGGCCGAAATACGTTAACCCTTGTGCGCATTTCACAAAGAGGATTAATCGCGGAAACCAACTAACCTCAGCTGGCCTTATTAATTCATCCCACTCCGAGAGGCATTCCACTCGTACGTTCGTTTTTATACCGTTCGTAACGAAACATTTTAGAAACTGCAGAAGCTGCGAGAGTCGCTCCCTTCGTCGTGCAACGGGGATCTGTAATTAGTATCGCGGTGTAAGCGCGTCGCGTTTATTAGTGTAATAAAGCAGAAACGGTGTAGTGAAATTAGTTAACCTCGACCCGGGGCATGGTTTAATTCATCTCGATGCCAAAACGTCGAGTAATTGCTACGATAATTACCGTTGAATACGTCGGACACCCGCTGACACGATTCTTTCCAATCCTGTTTCATTCTTCCCCCACCGACACCCCCCGCCCCCCCCCCTCACCCTGGTAGTAATAGTAGTAGTACTTAATCATTGGAGATGATTGAACAGATAGAAGGTAACTGGTAAAACTCGTTAGAAACATTGAATTACAAATCGATCGGTATTTCGACTTTAGTCATCGGATGACTGGTCTCTTTTCTGGATGAGATATCGACGAGCGATAAGCGTAATGTCTAATAGAGTATGGAATTCATATGCCGGCGGTGTAGCGTCGGGTGGAGCGGGGAGGAGGGGGAACGAGAATTTACAAAACGTCCATGTGGAATTGACACGGGGCACGGTTTTATGGAAGCATTTATGAAAGCCTTTTACGACGCCTGCGTTTCCAACCGGAGGCTTCTGTTGAACACGTGAGACCGTTCTTTCATATACATGCGTATGTAGCGCTCGTTCGTCTCTCATGCTTTCCTCTCGATTTTCATAAGACTGCGACTCGGTTTTCTGCTACTTAGTCTGTTATCGATGTTCGTTTCCGGGTTGGTCAACCGGACTTTTTCTTATTTTTTAATTAGTGATCAGTTAATGAAAAGATTGATTGAAGATCCTTTTCTTCATTTTAACCTTTATCACATTTTTGACAGAATTACGCAGAAATGTATAAACATTTTGTATCAAGTAATATATTTTATCTATATTAAAAACTTCCGTTTTAGTATTTTTTTAACATTTCGTATCAGACAAGTTTCTTACAATTACATATACAATGTTAAAATTTATTTTTTGAGATAATTTAAATCCTGTCTCTAAAGGAATGAAACAGTTAAACATTAATTTTTTTTAATTCTTTTATTTGTCTTGGGAAATATGAAATATAAATTTGATGTTTATTTTGATTGATTCTGATTGACTGAGTTATCTATCAACGCTTAGCCCAAACTACTGCATTTATTGTTATTAAATTGTTATTTTAATTATATTCATATGCACTATTTATGTTCATTATACGAATTGACGAAAACCGGAGCGTGATAAGGGTGCAATAAGAAATCCATTTACGTCGCGTTTGAGGTTGACACCAGCGAGATTGAACAAATAATCAGTGAGGAACCGTTATGGCAGCGAAAGTGCGTCGCAGAGTAAAAAGGGATCCCATTGAAATCTAAATTCGAAACGAATGCTTCGAGTGGCAGCGGGCCTGACGGGCAAAATAAACACGATGCCACGATTTCGAGTAGAAAAAACTAGGAAAGATCGGGATTTTTCAAGCCGTGATGCTTTCCGTCTTTCACTCCGTGAACCTCGTTCGCCTCGTGTTAATTTCCGTGAAGAAATAGTGACGAAGGACAGAGTGTATATTCTCCACTTTCAGTCTGGTGTTCATTCGTTAAACGGTAATCAATTCTTTCTGCACTTCTTTTAAATAAGTGTACGACTTGTAGAAATTATTTAATGAAAATTCAATTTGATAATGTATCGTGCACCCGGTTTTACGTAATTCGAATATACGTAAATGTTGAACCGCGTTTGCTTTCGTGTAGTATCTGTAAGAACATAGTTCCATTTATTAGTTACGTTGATTAGCACTTTGTAATCTAGTACACGATGCAGAGATAACGCGGTGCGTTACTTACTAAGTTTTAGATTTTAGATTCTATCTAGATACGCGTGAAGGAGCACCGTCTCTGAATTTTGACAAAAAATCAGACATATCGCCTCTGACTATCACGCAACCTGATTTATAACCCACAATTACTGTCGATAGTTTGTCTAAAACGAAACAGGAGCTGGTGGATTTTTCTAACTCTATAACTAAATCTCTTGATGACCAATCAGCTTTTGGAAAGTAATTCTGCTAAGTCATCATATTAAAATGTCTTTAAACATTTTTCGCATTTAATAATTATTTTTACACAGCGTAATAAAGACATTCACTTTTGCCTTTGCAACTTCTAAATTTATAATCGTATAAATATTCATTTAAAGGATTAGAGAATTTAATTTAAAATGTCAAAAATTTTCCTCA
>NW_017142786.1:7609-10833 GCF_001652005.2 Ceratina calcarata
ATTATCATATTGTTAATTATTATTTAAGCTGCTACCAAACTGAATTTCCAGTTTCTACACTAAATTGCAGCCAAATATAAAAAATATAAATGTATTATACATATATTAGTGAACAAAAACTGTAGGTTTGACGTTAACTAAATTTGGAATCATATAAAGAGAATTTAATCGTTTAATAATTGAGTCTTCCGACAAGTTTAAGAAAGACTTTCTACCTGTCCGATCGGAACTTTTTTCGTTGTCGCCAGTCTTGTTTAACAAACTCTTCCGCTTCTTGCACGATCGGTTTCTCCCGTTGGATGTAAATCATCGGGACAGGTTCTCAGATTCGCGATCGATCGCTGCCGGCTGATAACGAGTTACCAAGTTTTCGCGTGAAACGCGTTTTCAAGCCGTTCGGTACTCGGGTGCCCGGCGCGGCACGGACAGCTCGCTCGATGCTTATCGCGTGTAGCTTGCTCGGCGCACGTCGCGCGTACACCAGCCGATCGGCCGCTGTCGATGATTATGTTATCACCAGCCGTTGGAAACCGCTGTCCGTGGCACGTCACGCCGCTTCGTTGCCGATCCAGCTGGTGAAAGAAGCCGGGTACCCGGGCGTCGATTCAATTTCGGCCCTCGCTTGTCCAGCCTGGTGGATCTCTTTTTATACTCTTTTCGGTTAACCGTTAACCGTTTGTGCTTTTCATAATTTATGGGAGCCCAGAACCGGTATTCGTAAAAATAAGACTGGTACGTTACCTGTTCTGTTCTGATCAACAAAATATCTACTGCCAAAAAAAAAAACTGTTGTACTCGGGTTCCGGAATACACTTCGCTAATCACGATGTGACTTCAGATTCCCAAATATGGAATACAGATGGCTGTCAGTCAAGAGTTGAAGGGTTTAAAAGAGTCGAAATGTGCTTATTTTCAATCACTTTTAATTCGTTTTTTTTATCGGTTATAGTTAATTTAATATCGGTTAATTTAATTACGTTTTTCTATTTAAGTTCTTCTATTCTATATTAATCCTTAAGGATTGGTCTCTAATTTTATACTCCACGTTAATCTTCAAGGGATGGTCCATAACCAATGAAAAACGTTAAAAATAAACAAGTTTAGTTTTTCAATAGCCACCCTGTGCAACTGTGAAGATTTCAAGAGAACAATTCCTATGAAGTCTAGTATAAATCTGTCTCATTCAATAAATTGTGGGAATATGTAGGTATATCTTCAAGGTTTATTGGGGGAGGGGTGAGGGGGATGTGTAGCTCTGAACCCTATGACTCAGGGTGGATTTTGAACTGTAGAGCTATGTTAGTGACTAAGAAGGGGAGAACATCTGGGACACGAATTTTGATGTGTCTCATATATGTAGTGTAGGTGTAGTACAATAACATGCTTCAGTGTTGGGTCCAATACTCAATCATCTTCGAGATATTAATAAAAAAAGATGTCGATAAATGAAATTATCATAATATATCATAAATGAAATTATCATAATGTGTTATAAATGGTAATTATCATAATGTGTTATAAATGGTAATTATAATAAGCAGTTGGTCATCCAACACAGTATGGCCCTTCGCTTGAACTATGTTTGAAAAGTTTCTGGAATAAAGATAGTCCCGTTCGTTTAAATGAATTTCGAAACAAGCCTCACAGGAAACACAGTAAGAAACTGTTAATTCTATGTAAATTCGAATGACCATTTCTACGTGAGAGGGAGGGGGATGAAAGGCTACCGTCGACGGAGCCTCGGTCACAAGTTTGCGTAAACGGTTAGGAAGGGGTCGAACATTACTCATCCGGAACAGCGAGATAGCTTTCGTCCTCTTTCGCCGCATTAACATTATCTATCAAACAGCGCGAGGCACGGAGTGAGGGAGAATAAAACGGGAGAAAAAGGCACGATTCTGGCCACAGAAGAAGCGTCAGGTTCCTTGGTTATACACACACGCATGCCATAACGTTTCCCCGAAAAAAGGGGGGGGCAGAAACTACGTCTCGAAATCCTCTCGCGCTGTTGTTGTCCTCTTCGAAAGAGGATCAAGCAAAGAAATAGAGAGAGAGAGAGAGAGAGAGAAGAGAGAGGTAGACCAAGCAAAGATCCTCCTCGGCTAGGAATGCCTGCTGATGGATTGGTCATCCGTGATTAATTTGACAAGCTGACTTTCTGGTTTTCGGAGACTGACAAGGGGCCTCCGCGCCGCGGGGCCTAATGGCCCTCCCCCCTCCCGCCCTCTCTGTCTCTCTCTCTGACCACGGGACGTGTCCAGGGGCCCTCCCTATCTCGGGACACGAATCGATGAGTTCGCCGGTGGGATTGTTTGAAAAATTAATCGACCCTCCGACGCTCCGGCTCTCCGTGGAAACGCTAATGGATACCACCGGGTCCTTCGACTCTTTTCTATCGGTTATGAAGCCCGTTGACCCGAGGGATAACGAGGGATCGCCAGAAATGTCGCCGGCCGATATCATCTATCATCTTTATTTTTTAGTGAAACTCGTGAGACTCGTTTCATCCTCGCCGGTCTTCTGACTTCGGCAAACTCGACTGTTACACTATTTTCAATTCACAATGAACAGGCGTTTATGTGAAGGGAAATTAATGTAGGAAATCCTCGCCCACGCGAATAAATAATGGAATTCCATGAATCTCTCATGGGAACGCGAAGTCTTCGAGTAACTGGGTAAACCGATAATCGGAAACGTGCGAGCAGATCTTTTTCCGCGCCCGTTACGTCCGTCGTTACGCGACACGGTTTTTTGCTCGTTGGCGATTGCACAAAATTTCGCGATGCGTTTGCCAAGTATTTATCACGGGCAATTGGCAAATTAGCGGTCACGCGTCACGGTTTTAGACGCGAACGGAAACAATGGGATCACCGATTATATTTAAATCGGCGTTCCCTCTTACTCTATATCATTTTACTTGTCGGTGCTGGCGCGGCTTTTCGGGATTGGTATTCTTATTCTCGCCGCTTCGATTGGCAATTGTTGACCCGGTCGAACGAATCGAGACCGTTCGTGTGCTAGTTACGAGGAATCCCGTGGCTGACTTTTACGCGCGTGATCGCCTCTGAAATAATACAAATGTCCAAAATAGCAGTTCATCCCTGTGCCAAGAGATTATAGAAAAATAATTTCAGTTGTTTCATACGTTCATACTATAGATTTCAATAAAAGCACAGAATTCTTGAGAAAAATTATTAGGACAGACAAGGAATCAAGGATAATGG
>NW_017142786.1:10854-25267 GCF_001652005.2 Ceratina calcarata
GCATATAGGAAATCGAAGGTTAAGGGCTTTTATCCAATATTCGCAGAACTGGCCAGAGAAAAGACTCGCGAGAACCAGTTTGTCCAAACCTAATACGGTGCCTGTGGCTCCTCAGCGGTCTTAATGAACTTCTCTCTTTCCACTGGCCACCCACTTCCCTTAACGCGTCCCGCTAATCTTCGCTCTTAAAAAACGTCCTCTTTTCTACGAATCGATGACTAGTACAGTGAATTAGCATAACCGACGGCTTGCCAAATAGAATTTAGTCATTCTATTATTAATAATCAGTAATCGTTACACTGCGGATTTCGTGCATTTATGAAGTCTGCTGGAAGAACGCATATTGCAATGCTTGAATGATAAGAGAAATTGTTATCTGAAATGCATTTTCTCAACTGACTATCTGAAATCTTCTATTTTGCATAGAAAACCGCTGTTTAATAATTGTATTTATTTCAAGACTCAATTAATTTTTGTTGACGCATTTGGAATGACGTTTGATCCAGATTTCATGTAATTTAAAAGTTTCGGCTGTTAATCGTTGCTCGTCCGCCACTTCGTGGATGATTCTGTGAAAAAGTTGGCAGGGTTTCTTAATAATCCTCCGGGGCCGGCGCGTTCCTCGGGCCCGACCGCGTGGCTTTTCTACCTTTTTCTGGAGCAACGTGGGAGGGGGTGTGCGGGTTGCCTCTCCCTCCCTCTCTCTCTCTCTCTCTCTCTCCCCCTCATTCTCCTCTTATTTTATCCGAGGTCGGGTCCCATCCGCGCGTCCTTTCTTTTTGCTTGACATAATTTAAAATTTATGAGTTCGAGAATCGGTTATGCGCGGCCTCCGCCTGCTCGCTCGGCTCACTTTTACCTCCCCTCCGTTCCCACCCCCGTCGGAACAGCGTGGCGCGGTTTCGCTGCTGAATTTGAATATTAAGATTAGGCCGACTTTTAATGCCGTGCTTCTTAGTATACTCGCGTCCACCGCTAAAATTCCGCTTCACTTCAAACCTACAGTTTGTATTAAATCTCAACAGAATTTAAAAATAATACAACGTTACAATGAAAAGGAAAGTTTGTTCAATCTTTCAAAACAATAACTCGTCTTGGAGGATTGTATTAGTCAGTGAAAAGGGTTTACGTTGAATGGACGCGATTTCTATACGCGAAACGGTTTTATGGAGGTCGCCACGAAATTGCGTAGGTCCCCCCATTAAGTTAGTCCGCGTTGGGCCCCTGCCGAGTCGAATTTCCGGCATTAATTCGACATTATGCGATATTCAAATCGGGCCGTGGAATTTTTCGCTCTAACGAGCCTCTACCCCCTTTTCCTCGACCCCTCTTCCTCCTCGCCTTTTACATCAGAAACTATCGAACCTCCGTCAGCGTCTCGAAAATATGTAATACCAAAAGATTCGACCCTTACTTATCTCCATTTTTCATTAAACAATTTATTTAACAATTATTAAAATACGCAAATTTATGTTTCTAACACAATTATTTATAGTAAAGCAGATAATAGAAAAATGTTAGTAGAGCGGAAATATATTTCCTGAACGAAACGTAGAACGAAATACGTCTGCGAAGTCCCGATCGAGCGCAATCTGAAAAGGGGTTGGAAGCCGGTGCGTTTGGTGGCGCGGCGGCCGCGGCTCCTCTTTGTTCGCGGCCGTTTCATTTTTCGAGTACGTCGGATAATTAATCTTGGGTGGGCATAAAAGGGTTTTCGGGTTCGGTCGCGAGAAAAAATGAGCGCAGCTCCGGCGCAGCCGCGTTCGACCGTGGCCGGTCGTGTTCGCTGCCCCCCATCTTTTTACCCCTCCCCTCCTCCGCCACGCCACCCCTACAGAGAGGGTCCGGCGTGTCTTTCCCGTCTTTATATCTCCCTTCCACGTTTCCCTTCGCACCCCGTTTCGCCGTCTATCTCCGTTGTCGATCCGAGCGGGCGACCTCGCCTCCCACACCGCGTTTCACCGCGGGATTCTAAGACCGGCGGATGCATCGGGAAGACGAGGCGCCCTCCGTCCAACAGTCCGGTCCGCCGTGGCTGTTTTTTTCAGAATTTGAGTCAATAAAAAATCGCCTGGAACAAAGGAACGAACGGCCGCCAATTTCTCACAGGGTAATGTCCGAGGTTGGTTCCATCCCGGCCCCTGGACGAACGCTAATCACGGCCGGGCATCTTGACTTCTGTTAGGTGTTAAAAATGGGCCCCGCGGGGCCCTTCGGTCTTTATCTTCTCGAGCCTCTCCTCTTCTCCGTTTCTCCCCTCCCACTTAACTTATTCCACTCTCTCTCTCCCCGTCTCTCTCTATGTCTCTCTGTCTCGCTTGGTTCTTCGATTCAAATATTAAAATTTGGAAACGTTACACCCGGCCCCGATGAATTCTCGTTTCGCAAGCGCAGGCTGCGGCCCCGCGCGCTGAAAAATTACGCAGATGGCTCATTAATTCGAGCCGAGGCGGGGTCCGCTCGCTCGCTCGCTCCCCGTGGCGATTTTTCTCCGAGAGCCGCGAGATCGGGATCGCGAGAATCCGAGAACCATCCTTTCTTCCAATTCACTGGACTGTCCAGTGAAATCGTTAAAATCAAACAGAAATCTATACGTCGAATCTGCTAGAAGGATATTAATCTGCAATTTTTATATAGAATTAATTGAAATAATCATGGAGGTCTTTAATAAACGAAGCATGAAAATCGGATAGTTTCTAATAAAAATCTTCTAAATGATTATTCTACTTGGGTTTCGAATTCTATTCAGCAATGGTTCGATTAACAAAACTTGAGACACGGGGAGTGTAAGATGGTTTTTCAACGAGCACCAGGTGTAGGTTTTCGAGGCTGGCCGAAGAACCGGCCACGAAGTAACATTAATGACGCGAGCCGATTCGCCTCGGTCGATATATCGTCGTCGGCGATGACGAGCCGATGGAGAATCGACGATTTATGAAGGGGAGATTCGTTCGTCCGAGGCCGACTTTTCCAATCCCCTCGCGCGGCTAGTTTGATGGATCGAGTCTTTTATCGCGCGACCTTGAACCCCTAACTCCCCTCAACAGGTGTCGGTGCCGGCCACCGCGAATCGATTTCCATTTTTCCGAGCCGCGAAATTATTGGATCATCTCTCTCCTTCTTCTCTAATAAATGAACCGGCTATTATTAAACCTAACCGAACCACCTCTTCAACCCTTTTCATACTTGATCTATACAGAATCCGATATTCTATCTCACGAAGGGACGGCTGGTATTAAGATTGTGAGCTGCACGATTCATACCAAATGTTTAAAAGATCTGATGAAAAGCTACAGTCCTGTTCATTTAGATAGCCTACATTACTTTCTCTATGTAATATGACTAAATTAATATAATTATCCAAAGTCATGAAATGTGGGATTGCAAATATTCTGATCTATTTTAAAGCATCGAGTAACTGTGACTAAAAACTTGAGGCTATTCATATGGAAGCCAGAGACCTATTATATTTCCAGCAAAGAAATATGAGTACATAGAAATATCAGTCAAGTGAATCGTTTGGAAGCATATGAAAAGGATTAAAACGTGTTCTACCCATTAACATATTTACGCAAACCGGCGAGTTTTATCGTCGCGAGATAAGAACGTCTCAATCGCATTCGTCGACCTTAGATCGGCAAGATATCAGCGTCGTTTACCCATGTTACCGGCAAAACGGGCAGGGGGAAAAAAAAATAAGCGAGCCGCGCGATAAACAGGGCCGTGGAATTTTATACGAAGCATTCCGAGAACGCGTGAAATCCTCGCGCGAAAAACGATCGTTGCCCCGTGTCCGGTAATATCGCAATTAGCGATAAGTCCCCGCGTCGATCCGCTTTACGAGGAATCGCCACGCTGGAGCGGCCCGGGCTCGTTTATTCGTGATTTAGGTATTTGAAACGCGCCGGGACGTCGGATTACGAGCAGCCCCGTACCTCCCTCCCTCCCTTCGTCGGTCGTATGCATGCACGTAGGCTGCGAGAGGCTCGCCGCGGTTGTCTCGGCTTTCTTGTTTCCCATTAGAATCGAATTTCGTGCGTATCGTCGCGTTGTAATGAAACACGCGACCGTTTATAGTACGTATTCCTCGCGTTACGCATGCCAAACGTGCATACGTGGAGTGGAAATCGCACGACACGGATTTCGCGATCGAACGCGACGACCAGCGAGCGTCTTCTGTCCGTCGCCCGCTTCCCACGGGAGTCGACGATTTTACTGGTCGCACGCTTTATTACCGCTCGCTGCTCGCTACGGTCGTTCGTTAACCCGTTCTCATTCGTACTGAACGATCTTCTTATATTAATTTCTCATCGCATTCGTTTTAATTTAAGAAAGTATAACATTTCCAACGTAAAGATTTATTTATATATGTTGTCTGTCACTGTCTGCTGTTGTCTTGTCATTCTTTCTCAATATTAATTAAGGTAGTTGAAAATCAATGTTACAGGTATTAACTGATAATTAGAAATGATGATAAAAAATCATGAATCTTACGATGTTATTCCGTCACGGTATAACTTCATTCTGGTTGGCTCGTTCAAAGCTAGTCGATAGCATAAATTAAGGTTGTATGAATCCTTACATAAAATCAGTGACGAAGCATTGAAATTTTCACAGTGACTAGCTATTACATTAGTAAAACACTGTACAAAATTTTAGAAATTTTGCGAGCATATTAAAAAGTTATTACATCTTGGGTTCTTATGTCGAATGACAGAATCTTGATTTCATTCATGAAAAAATATTAATGCAACAATGACAGAATTTCGTAATCTTGTATAATTCTCAATACGTGACTTAAGAATACTTTAAAGTTGAAATAATGTTAATTTCGAGGATATTAATTTGAATATAATGTGAACTTTATATAAAATACGTATTTCAATATCACAACAATATTTCAGTTTCATGATAGCTATATAAAAATTCTGTACACAATAGGCTGGTAAAAAACCGTTGAAAAGTGTAATGAACAGAAGGCAGGATCTGGCGAGTCACGATAGATCAACCGATAAATTCGCGAATTCCGGACGATTTTCTCTCACGCTGCTATCCGAGAGGCTCTCCTGTCCTTTGAAAAAACTCGAAATTCCCTTCCGGATGTACTCGACGATAGTACCCGAAACGATTACTCAGATTTCTCAGCGAAAGGAGTGTCTCGTGTCTCGGTTTTCCATCCCCGTGAAGGGAAACGATGATCCCTGCCGGCAACCCTCGTATCCCGTTCGGCTCGACCCCTTTCCGGAAGCGACCGCACCGGGATGGTGAGAAAAGAGGAAGGAAAGGAGGCCAGAAAGAGAGAGGGAGGCGTCGCAGTCGTAAAGGAGCCGGCGAACCCGTCGGGTCACGGGGTGAATACCGTTTTACCGACTATTAACTCACTTTTACCCTGTTTTCTTACCCCCGATAGACCGTCGAGAGAGGCGAAGGGTACGAGGAGGAGGGCTGCGTTCCTTCAGGGTCCAGGGGTGAACGACTGCATGTTTTTCTTTCCCCTACCTTGCGTAATCTTTCTTTTTTATTTTCCACCCCTCTACGCTCTTATTTCATTCCTTTTTTCCGGGTTACTGGCAGACGTACGCGCGCGTGCAGGTAGCCGCTCGCTCGGCTACCTGCGAACTCGTCGAGAGAAATGAGAATGAAAAAAAAACGGAGAGGACGCGAATTTTTGGGGGCCACGCTCGATTTAACCCCTGAGAAAAATCGCGGCCGACCCCACGATCGTGACTCGATCCACAGGGGTTAACCGATTTTTCCTGGCTGAAATCAGAGACGCCTGCTTCCCTCGGACCATTTAAAGGCTTAAGTATCTCACTGAAAACGGGACCAACGATCTGGTTTAAGGGTATTTCTTTTTCTCGGCGAGGTGACAGGGTCGAATGTCATCGTCACGGATCTTCGTTCCGCGTTTCAATTCGTGTGATTGCTCTGACTCTAATAGCAATCGCATCCTTGAATTGATACGTCGTATAAATACCGTACGTTTTTTATAAGTCATGTCTCTTTAATTATTACAATAGTGAAGGATACATTTAATTCGAAAATCTTATACAGAAGTTGTAGGCACTGACATACTTTACAAGAAAGGTTCTATGCATTTTTCTTCTAACTCCAGTATTTAACAAGTTAAGTACAGTTAATTGGCATTTTATTGGCATTGACGAAATCCGACCGTCTCACCCTCGAAATGGTGAACTTTTGGCAAAAAATTTCGTATTTCCTCAAATACTCCTAAACAGTTGAACCTACGAGAAAATTGCATACGACCTTTTTTATAGAGGACGAAGAGATCTACAATTTCTGTATAAAAATTTGTCGCTAGCGTTACTAGATAATGAGTTATTAACGAAAAACGAATAAACAGTTTTTTGCAAATTACTCATTAACTATTGTCGCTAGCGAAAACTTTTTATACAGAAATTGTAGATCTCGTCGTCCTCTACAAGAAAGATTCTACGCAATTTTCCTGTAGGACCAACGGTTTAAGAGTTATTGGCAAAAAACGAAAATTTCGCAAAATCTGAAGGGGTACCCCTTGGAAAAATCTCGACAAATTTTTTTTTGTGAAAATATCGAAAAATATCGAAATATGTTCTAAAAAACGTCAAAAATACCAGACTTTTTAGGCTTGTATTTTCTCAAGTCAGTTGTTTCTTCCAACTTCGCGCATGCACACCAAACACCAGAAAGTTTTGTTCGGGTTGACTGCTGATTACCAGATCATATTCTAGAAACGAACGACGAGCATTGGTTTTCTTCAGCGTTACGAGTTGATCAATCGCACGATTCGCTTTACACATAACACTCGTAACGGGATTTCGTTGATGGGATCCGCGGAGGTAAATTTTCATTCGTAAATCTTCCCGCGCGTTAATTGCGTCGATTACTTTCCCGGACGTTTCGATTTCAGCGAGCAACCCCCTAAACCACCCGCGGGTTCCCCGGGCCCGAGCCCGCGTCCCTCCGCCACTCCCGCCTGGCCCGCCGGTGTGTTTGATTTTTATCAATCGGGCCGGTACCGATGTGGAGCAAAGATGAAAAGGAGGACGTCGCGGATGGGAAGAGGAACACAGAATCCCCGCGGCGCGGCCTCCGCTCTCCGGCTGGACCTTAAAAATCGAGTCAATTTAAGGATCCGGCCCCGGGATATACGTACAAGCGTATAACGCGGCCCGCGCATGCGATGCGCCCCCACGCCGTCCCCCGAAAACTGTATCCTCGTATAGAATCCATTTACCGCTGAAACGTGTACGAAATCATTTCCAGAGAGATCCCTCTTCCTTTTCGTTTTCTTCCACCTCCGGTTTTTTATCCCCCGAAACTTCGGGACACTTTGTATCCAGCTTTTTTAACAGCCACGAATATATTGATAAGGGGGGAGAGGCGGTTTTTTCTCCGAAGGAATTCGACCGTTTCTGTGGATTATTCCCTTGCGGATATTAATGTTCCCTAAGAATTCGTTGTTTCTCAATCGCTTCTTATTAAAACAGTTTATTCCGGTTTTATTTATTCTTCTCTAAAATTCGGGAAAGAAATTCTAGAAAAGTTCTGACTCAATTAAATAACCCGTCTGCTTGCCCGAAAATAATTCTGAAGGCACTTTCCCACAAGGTTCGGTCCTCTCCTAAATTATCATGGGAGGATAGTCATTTTTCATCGACGGTGCCGGGGCACATCCATCTCGTTAAACGACGCCACAGAACTCCGTGGTAAAAATAGGTAAAAGAAGGAAATATCCTGGGAGAGGTAATACAAAAACTCTGAAAACGGAGAGGGGGGGATGGTTAAGAACGAAGTTCAAGGGGTTGCGTAATTTCGATAGACGTCATCGATCCAACCCGGAGGGGGTCTTTAAGCCCTTTTCCAGATTTCCTTTTTTTCCCTTGTCCACCTGGCTCTCTCACCTTCTTCCTCATTTCGCGGCTGGAATCGACTGGCCAGGTCGAAGGATCTGCAGGTAGAAAACTCTTTCCAAGTTTGATGTTCTCATGGATTCCTCTGCGAATAAAACCCGACCGCGGACCTACCTGAGCCGCACTCGCACTCTTCTTCGCACCCGGGGGGTATTAAACGTTCCCCGCGCACCGGTCTCGAGCCTCGGGATGCGCCCCGTTCGTTTGTCTTCTCCTTTCTCGAGATAAAACAGGGGATGCGTCTCGCGCAACTGCCTCGTGGTTTTAAGACTCGTGGAAAAACTGGTTCCCTAATATGGAAAGAATTAATACTCTCACGGAAAATTGGTTTCCAATTATTCTCGAATATCAGTGGGCTACTAATAAAACATTTGTATTGTCAGTGTAGAAAATGAAATCTAAATGCTTTTCTGCACATACAATCTTTTTATAAATCCATAAAATCTGCAGTCTAAATATCAGCGTTAAATAAATTAAATGAATTAAAATGTTATTTCAAATAATCGCGTTATTTTAATGAAAAATTAATCCTCAATTATTTGATTTGACTTTTTAGATTGGCAACAAAATAATTCTGGTTTTCATGAATGTATTATAAAAATTCTCTTTTGTAAATAAATTTCTCTACTACAATTTTCAATAGATTTTATTATAAATCTTCTTTTGGTTGATTAAAATAATTTATAAAGTAATCGGTTTTTCTATTGGAGATTTGCTCGGCTCCGTCGATTGCGGCTTTTTCACTTCACCTCCGGGACGTCTCAATTTCACGATTCCCGGCCCCGGAACGGGACAAAAAGCAACAAGCGGCTTCTTTCTATCCCCGAGTCAGTTTTTTTTACCACGACGAAAGTCGACGCGTTTCCATTCGTCGACCCGTCTTCCGGTTTCCGACCAATCGAAGCAGCCACGCGTCCCCACTTTTGCAACATTTCCAAAATCTTGGAAAGTTCAAGCTCTCGCATTCAGTCTCTTCGAGGTGTCAGTGGTAGCTAGTTGAAGAGATAGGTGATAGAGGGAAATTTGAAATCTTGGGAGACCAATTTTTTTTTATTATTATATTTAATTTTATACTTTCTACGATTTTTTATTATTACACTAGGACTAAGGATCAGAGATATTGAGATTAGAGTTCTCTTGGAATGTTTGAGAGATCCACCAACGAACAAATCATCTGTTCTTACAATTCCTGTTATTTTATTTCATTTTATTAAATTTTCGTTACACAAATGAATTGATGTTTTAAACTAATTCCTTTCCAAAGGGAAGCAGTTGATTTATGAAATTCGTAGCAGATTATTATCGATTCTGTGAACTTTTGTGAAAGCAATGGGGCAACTGTTTGTTGCAGGGAAGGTGAAAGTGAAAGAGGAGAAGGATGCTTCGTCGATGGCTCCGGGGAGCCCGCCGACGCCGCCGCACACCCCCCAGAGTCCACCGCGGCACAATCCGCCTCCCGGAAACCTGTCGCAGTCCTGTCAAACGTCCAACGCCAATTCTCCGAGTCTTCAGCAACAGCAGCAGCAGCAAGAATCCAATCAGCATCACCAACAACAGCAGCCACAGCAGTCAAATGCTCAGGCGATCCCAAACTCGCCCCTGAGCCAGATTTTGGTCCAGAATCCGGCACTGGCGCAATTGCTGCAACAGAACCCAGCAATCCTCTCGCAGAACCCCCAGTTGGCGCAGTTGCTGCAACAGAATCTACAGGTCCAAATGGGCAGCGTTCTTTTCCAGAACGTGAGGCGGGAGGAGCCCGAGGAGTCGAGGGTGAGTCAGTCCAACGAATTAATTAGCTGCTATAGACGGGACTTCGCCCCTTTCGTTACGTTTCATTTCGCCGTTTCGTATGCTCGACGGAAATTGATTGTTTTCCTCCTTTTCCCTCGCGCTATTCTCCCTGAGAGGAACCCGCGCGACAAAAAGAGCAATTCAGCTTCGTTAAATTTAGTGAGCATTAGTTAATATTTTAATTCTCGACTTCAGTAATTCAAAACAAAAATCATTCGTGCTTACGTTATTCAATTCTTTTATTAAGACTGAAGCTGTCGATAGTTTATACTATATTTCTATTTTTTACATTTGAACGTAATTTAATACTGTCACTTCACTTTGGTACCAGCTTAAATACTAATTAAAGATTTAACAATATAACAAATGATATAGTTTTGTTTGTTAAAGTTTAATATGGCAGAACAATTTTCGTTTCGCCATTTTTACTTGAAATCAAAATTCATAGTATTGAGACAAAAATTTTTTTTAAGGAGTTTTTTAAATCAGAGGTACGTGCAATATTTTGAGGGAAAAATTATAATTGTATTAGTTTATATTATAAGGAATTGTCTTCCTTCCTTCCTTCATGGTACAGTTTTATCATGTTAAGTAAAGACTATATTTTTTTAACATTAAATCTACTGGCATCAGAATTTTGAAGCAATTTCATAGAGAATTCCTTGCAGTGGAAAAAGACAGCATCTAGATGAACTGTATCTCTTCTTATGGGTTTATCTACACTTTCGACGCACATGGGAACTACTTCCAGCAATGTATATCCTAAGATTTTGATTATACATACATAATGTGTGAATGTTACAATTCCTGATTAAAGTTGATCTGTTGAAATTAATTTCCTCGTATTTGGCACTGTGAATCGAGCTTAAACCGTGACTCGGAGACGTAGATCGATTATAACAGCGCCCGCGGACACGCCGCGCGCCTCGCCGGACCCGTTGATGATGACGTGACACCGGATTGTCAACATGCCCCGAGCATCTGCTACACGCGGACCCGAGGAACGGTTGGATTTCGTTCAACTTGTTTCCACTTTAACGATCAACGCCAGCGACCACGCTCCTCCTCGGTGCCCGCGCGTGTGCCAATTATATGAAAGTAATTATCTCAATTTATTGGTGGCTGGCGACGCGACGTGACGGCTAATTCACCGTGCAGTCTTGTACGAAATTTTGGAAGTCGTCCTTAATTGAATTCCCTCGCTGATTGCCGTTTCCCTTGTTACAGGAAACGCTACCTCTTATTATTTCGAAAGATCAGACGTGATAGTTTCGCTTTCTTCTTTTTTCCTCATTTTAAACTCATCACATTCTTATGGATTTATTCAGCTGCATTGTGTACAGAATACCATCGCATGTCTAATACTGCTAAATACATAAAAACTATGGTTGAAGAAAGAATGGATTCGAATATCTAAAACTGAACAATTTAATTTTTAATATTGGGCTAAAAAACATAGTTTTCTGTGAAATACTGGAAGACTTAGTTTACTATATTTTCTCTTAAGTCTAATTACAAAATTGTTATTGGTGATTCCATAATAAACAAAATTCAGAAACATTTATTCCTTCGCAATTTCAAGCAATGAAAATATGTGACAAATTCTTTTTACATATTCCATAGTAAAATCTTCTAGCGTCCTGCTATCCTAAATTATATTGCTTGGTCCAATTTCTAAAAAATTATTTAGTTTTGAAAGATAGTCGAATAATTTCGTGAATCACTGTAAACACAAGCTTCAGTATTAGGTTTCGGACATGTCTACAGCCTGGAGGTAGTAGTTAACTCAGTTTGAGTAAATAATTAATTAGATTAGGTCTCTTTAAATTATATCCTTTGATAACTGTTTCCATAAACGAAGATGATCATTAGCGAATGCTAATTGTAACATACATTGTGTCCTGTTATTTTCGATTGACTTCACTGATGAATGGAGGCCGAAATCATCGCGGTTGTTCTGAAAAATTGAACGCGGTCCAAGAACAACATCTGACGATGCGTTAACGCCACGCGAAATCGTTTCCGTCGTCACCCAATTCTCGTTCATTTTCCCTTCCCGTTCAGCGAATCTCCGGAGGATGTTTCCATCAAGAAGTCGTTCTTCTTTCCCATTCTCTTAAGAATTCTTCCAGGAAGGTTTTCCAGTGAAACCAGAAATAGTTTTGAATCAATCTAAAAATAATTGAAAGGAATAATGACAGTTGAAAAATAATAGTACGCAGATGGTTGTGAATCATCGCGTCGGGTGTTCGGTTTTGATGGCTCCGGTGGTGATGAGTGAAGGCTCGTAAAGTCTCTTTCCAGCGGGAAATACGCGCGTTAGAATAATTCAGGGGTTCCTGGAACCACGGAGCTACTAGTGCCTGGGGCCAATAATTCGTCTCTCGATACGCATTGCCCGTAATCTGGACCCTGATTCTTGACCCTAATTCGTTTAGACGTGTTCCCGTAAAATAATCGAGGACAATTGACAAATCCCTTCCCCTCGTATTTCGCAATACCAATTTTTCCGAACAAATCGGCTCCGACGGTCTCACCACAGAAAATAAGAAGCCTGTGTGAATGGGAAAAATCGAGATAATTTCCTCGCAAAATTTCTAAACGAGGTTTGCAAGCCACCTTATCACGTAGTCCCGATTAGATAACAATTGCTTAAGAACCGATCGGTTTAAACCGGTTATCCTTGGAACTGTTCATAAAACCGATAGAACACGGACTCGCGATTGGTCCGGCATTTTTCCTTCACAATGGTTAATAAAACGCGGAATTCCCGGAGCTACAAAAATAATAATTGTCGCCTCGGTTCGGGTGAAGCTCGTATGGTTTCGGCTCGATTCGCTCGTCGCGTCAGGACACCGGGTATTAAACTTTCTAAAACGAACAATTAACATTCTACGCCATTCTTCGACACACCCTACATATTCGATAAACGTCTCACATGCCGCGTTAGATTCCAGTAGTATGGAATCCCTGTTGCGTGTAGAGTGATCGTCGCTCCGCGCCACACCTGGGATTGAGAAACCGAGCTTTTGTCTTTTATATTAAATATTGTTATGCAAATTAAATGGAGATGATGCGATCTCGCGTGAAATATACAATTCCTCTATCTTATATAGGGTGTCTCAGTTAAATTAAATTAAGTTATGTTGGGTTACGGTACAACCATGGAAGGGGTAATCGTACATCAAGAGATAAGTTCAAAAATATGGCAATTTTTTTATTTTAGGTGTTCCTTTCGAGAAAATCTCATACCTTGGTTAACGAATCTCTAGACAAACCATTTTGTACGATAAATCATTATACAAACACATTTGTGCTCTCTGCAAATTATTTATTAGGAGTAATTCGTGAATTCTTTCACTTTTGGGAATTGCGATTCTTTTTAATGAATTGCTTCGGCAGAGAATCGTATGAGTAAAGCCTGGGTTGGTAGTATTCGATTCAAATGATTCGCGAGAAGTCAATGGAGGGAAATTCGCGAGAAACGATGGGCACGGTGTGTTTCGCAATGGGACCGGTACAGTAACCTTAACCGCACGTACGTACGTACGTACGTACGTACGAGCGACCGAGCTAAATACGTGTATAAACGGGCATGTAAAAGCCCGCGGAAGGGACGAGGAGAGGAGACACGAAATGGCCCGGGAGGGCTCGGTTCGTATCGGGCCACGGCACGGCACGGGTTGGAATCCCATACGGGGAGAATTGAAATTATTCCCCCGATTTTTGTCGTGTCGTTTACATTATTTTCGCCTTTGAATATTAATAGGCATATGCTCTCCGGCGTTATGGCACAAGAAGTAACAACGGCGTATAATACTCGACTCTTAACGTTATTCTATTGTTTGCAAATCAGCTCTATTGTTTTCTCATATACCTCTATACACTCCCGGTGCCCCCCCGCCTCACCCCATCCCCCCTCGTTCCACTCCTCCTTCTTGTATTATTCTCCGTTCCTCTCTTCGTCTATCTTTCGCCCCGGTATCGAGTTCTTCCTCCACCTCCTCCACCTCTCCTACCCTTGCAAGGCTCCTCGCTCTTCCTTTTCGTGCCCCGATCTTCCTTCTTCTCCTCCTCCTCCTCCTCCTCCTCCTCCTCCTCCTCCTACTCCACTCCTTTTACTTCTTCTTCCTTGTCGTTGTGTCGTCCTCTTAGCCAACTTGCATACACAGTATTCCGCGGATATTTTCTTTCTATTTATTTCTATGATCGCCGCTTCCTTCCTTTCGTTTCGTGCCACTACAAAAAGTCCACGGCTCGCAACGGCTCTGGACCTACTCTGCAATCGAAATTTCCTGCCTGGTGGCAGTCGTATTGACTTTCCGATGTCTGGAATATCGGCGCTACCGGGTCGCCGGCTCTTCCCTCCTCGCTGCACTTCGCTTTTGTCCTTTTATAACCTGCATACGTTTATTCCTTAATGCCGTAGCGAATAGAACAAAAGAGTCAATTCTTCAAATCGATACGTAATTCCTCAAAGGAATCGTTCCCGGTTTATTGTATACGTTTCTTTTTTTTTAACAATCTTGAGAGTGAACGAGTTTAGTAAAAAATATTTTAGTTCATTACGTCGATTCAATTTTGATTTATTATTTATAGATTGCAGACTTCGTACATTTATCAGGAAATTTCATATAGAAAAAGATATAATCGAAAGATTCAATTTGCAGTGTTTAAAAAAGAGAAGTTGAAACGTATTTTTTTTTTTT
>NW_017142786.1:26164-26693 GCF_001652005.2 Ceratina calcarata
CTATTTATATTGGTCAAGTATTATTTTCTTGTCAGATTGTATTTTATTACATGTATTTCCGTCAATGTGTGGTAGTTCTGTTTTTCATGACACGGATTAGGCAAGCGTGTGTCGTCCGGCAAACATATTCGCGGCATATCCTTGATTCGGCGGTCGAAGTTCGGTCAGAATTCTGTCACGTTTTCCGTAGCATTCTACCATCGTGAATCATCCAAGGATGAAGGTGCCCGGGCGCGGAGGAGGACGGAATCCGCAGAAGGCCTCCAGAAACCTTAATTAATGATTCCCTTCACCGTCGTAAAATTTCTTCCCTGTATTTATTACCGCGTGCCCCTAATCATTTCCAGGCCATTTAAATTTTATTGGTGTTCGTCACCATGTTTAAAAACCGAAACAAACACCCGTTTATACATATGCATTCTGCATAAAACTTTCATCTTATATTTCGTATCATGAATGTTTCAATTGAAACATTATAAAAATTGGAAAGCGGGAGGGGGTGGGAGAGTAGATATAAAAATTATGTAAA
>NW_017142786.1:27376-41669 GCF_001652005.2 Ceratina calcarata
TAAGACTATTATTAGAATTAGATGTTTGTGAAAATTACATGATTACAAAAACTGAAATTGAATTGTCGGTCTGAATGACGAGTGGCGCGTCGGTTTCCCGCGGAAACGTCGTTTCTTTCCGGCGCATTGCGATGCGGCCCACACACGGGATCCGTAATATTGGGCATCGAAGGTCGCCGTTAATTATGAGCGCTGAATATAAATCGCCCGATCGGATCGATCGTCCTTATGTGTCGCTTGCTTGTACGCCACTAAAGAAGAGGAATCGGCGACGAGTAGTAGATTCGTTTGGGTAGGAAATGGAAACGTCGCGGCTTGGCGTGTGGCAATCGCCTTCATAAATTCAACGACGTTCACTAAGGGTACCCAGATACGGCTTCGGAAATCGTACAGGATTCGAATAATTTGCACCCGCGGTTCGGTGGGGCTTCCACACTGCTTCTCCGCTCGTTTACTCCTTCGTTTTATGCTCTTCCTCGGCCCTCGTCGTTTTTACTCTAAATTAGAATTGATAGTATTGAAGAAAATGTTTCTCGAACGAGTTGTTGAAATGAAAACTTTAGACAATATGTACTCTGAGGGTAAAATTATAATTGGAGAATTGCTCCTGTTTGTTCATTCATGGCACAGCTTCGACGTTCCAATTAAACATTCTTTTAACATTAAATGTATCGACAGTTTTTATATATTTGAGTGCAATTTGGTGTAGTTTGGTGGACACTAGTACTTCAGTTTGGTAGCAGCTTAAATAATAATTACAATTTTTTACAATTTCTTTTTATTTCTTATAGAAGAATTTAACAATAGAATTACCGAACCAGTCGAATATTATTTTTGTAATCTATTACTGAGTGTCTTTATTTATGAATACAATAAT
Organism: Ceratina calcarata; assembly: GCF_001652005.2. Lineage (NCBI taxonomy): Eukaryota > Metazoa > Arthropoda > Insecta > Hymenoptera > Apidae > Ceratina > Ceratina calcarata. The sequence goes on from NW_017142786.1 coordinate 28,254, forward strand.
TGTGATAATAATAAATACCTTCTACGAGTGGTAAGATTTTTCATAAGTATTTTGTATGAGAGCCAATTTATCAATTTATATTTGGTAAAATATTTAATTCTTTCATAAAATATGGAGTCCCCCTTTACACTTCTTGTACAAAACGTATTTAGCATTGCTGCAGTTTGGCATACATTCGTTCGCACGTTGCATTTGTAAAGGTCGACGACCCCGGAGTTCGGTATTCGAATTATCGAACGTTTTCGAGGAACCGGAAGCCGTTTCCGCTTCACGTGACTCCTTGAGTAGAGGACGTCGTAAGAATTGAAGTACACTTTCCGTCGGAATTAAAGGCAAATAACTGAAACAAGCCTCCACAAAATTGATAAATAAATGTATAAATAAAACTTTTCATCTACTAAAAGTTGTTCGGTTTTTATTTCGGTGCAGTTTCATTCTAATTTGCATTTGCAGACATTCCATCATTCATAAGAATGGCCAATATTATAATTGAATAAAATCTTTGTACAAATAAACCATTTCCTATTCCGCCTTAAAAAACTAAACGAACGAATATTAATAATTAAATCAGTGATATCATTGATGAATCACTTGTGAAAGTTTGAATACAGCGTAAAGCCGATGGTTAATCCAGTATGAAAAGTTGATCACATCACGTCGACACGCGCCTCTCTCTAGAGTGGCTCGCTGGCAAATCCTTTAGAAAATCTCCGGGAAAAAAACTATTATCAGGGGTCGACTAGTTTTCCCAGAAGGTTCAGATAATTTCGAGGCATTCAAACATTTTTAACGACACGTGTCGCGCGCGTTCCTCTCCCCATCTGCGAGTACGTGTTCGTTCCCCCATTCGTTTGTAGTTGCGTGGGCGGCCGCCCCCCTCTCGTCCCCGTGGCGAGCACGGCCCTGGGAGAGCATGCTGGTGCATTGTACATCGTAATGTATTTTCTTTTAGGTACCGCCGACAATAGCGAGCCTGGCGGCGATGAAGGTGGAGGCAGCTGACCCGAAGGTTTCCGGTGAGTTACTATTTCCGCCTCCTTACGGGAATTATCGGGCTCGTAATTAGATTCAAATCGACTCGCGTTTGCCTGCCGCGGCGTTCGTTCGACGACCTGTACGAACAGTAAGAGCACGAAAAATGAAATGAACCAGAGATAAAGATGGAAGGGGATGGTTGGTTCGAAATGATCAGTTTTTAACCCTTCTTGCTCAATGAATATTGGCTTACGATTTATATCAGTCTGCAAGGTGCATTTGCCATTTCACTGTACCTGGCGTAATTAACTGTACAATTAGGCGAAATAAAATTCTCGACAGAAAGGGTTAATTATTGGACAAAGTCTGTATAGCAGACTTTACTGGAGGAACTTGAAGGAAATGTATTTTAATCTTAATCTTTCATCTTTACTTTCAACTCCGATCTTTAATAGTTTGAAATATTATTGAGAAATCGAATACAAAGAACCGATGGATTTCTTAAATATTGGAAGGTTATTTTTTTTAGACATTTTCTAAGATTCTTGAACTTCATTGAAATCATTCGACGATTTGTTGAATGAAACAAATGGTTCAGAGCGTTAGGAAATCCTCCATGAAACTGGTTACGACTGTTTAATCTGATTTTCGACGCGATTAATCAAAACCTGTCTTTAATGCGTTATTAGAAATTGTTGGAATCGGCGCGTGAATGGTCCCGTATCGCGGTGGGTCAATTATATTAATTCCCACGATCGCGTGCAGTCCGTTTCTTTACTTCGCGCGTTCGGCTACTTGTCTTCTCTTTATTTACCCGATTGAATCGGGCAGGCTCGTAAATCGTGCGCGCAACCTGACGAAACGGAGAGCTGGAGCGAGTGGCGAGCAGTCCGTGTCCCATGCTTTCAGCGTTTTGTGGCCGGGGGCTCTTCCCCCTTTATTGGAATATCCGCCCACAGCATTATGGGAATTATCAAGGAAATGGGATGAGCGCAACTGGGTCCCACGAGGGCCGTGGGGAGGGGGGAGGGGAGCAGGGTGCCTCCAGGGATGGGAGTTTTGGTCGCGGACGATCGGGAAAAGAGAGGAAGAAGAACCGAGTCGAGTGGAAACAGATTCATGCAGGAGCCCCTATTGCGCACCCTACCCATTCACAAAAATTATCCCCGTCGATGGAAAAATATTGCGACAGGAATTGTAGTTTCATTATCCTTCAGCATGATCGATGGGGGATGATCAGGTTTAAATGATACTCAGATTACAATTAGTTTCTGATAATGCAAAATTCACTGCTTTTATGGAACGTCATTCTAAAACGCGATTGTCAGATTAGTCATTTTCAACAAGATAGGCTATTCAAAGTGAATTGCTAGAAATTAGTATGGGAATTGTAGTTTCATGATGCTGCATCGTAATTGATGGAGAATGACCAGGTTTAAATGATATTCAGATTCATCATCATCATTTAATTTCTGTTAACATAAAGTGCTTTTATAAAACGTCATTTTAAGATTGTATGAGCCATGAAATATCTTCCAAAAATTCAAGAAATGTGATAAGAAGATACGTCCAATACTTCAAGTGGAAAACTTTTAAGAGAAATTATATTTACAGAGAAGTTAAGTTTCTAAAATTATTCCATGTGTTTGTTTTCAAAGTATTGTTATATATTATATCAAAGTATATTTTTTTTCTTAAAGTATAAACGATTATACAAGATTACTGAGACTTTCTTGTCAAGACGTTCTGTTCAAGACATTAACGACTATAAAAAAATTGCAAATTTCTGTCATGATTGTATCTATATTTTTAGATAAGTGGAATGATTACCATTCGATATAAGAATTCAAGAATAGCCACGCAAAATTTCTAAAATTTCACACGGTGTTCCATTCATGTAATGTCTAATAACTTAAAATCCCAATGCTTGGTCACTGTTTTTATTAAAGAAGCTCATACAACCTTAAAACGCTAAACGCGACTGTTTGATCCGTCATTTCGAACCTGAAGGAGACGCTATTCAAAGCGGATGGTTAGCAATCAGCAAAATCGTGTGGGACCGTAGAATTATAGTAATTATTCGGTGAAGTCATAGGATAGACAATGAAGTTTCTATAACAGAAGATGGCGTTACGTCATGCGACTACTTGAAACGCTGCGCGGTAAGGGATTCCTCGGCGAGCAAAAAGGAAAAGGTCCCATGGAAAGCTTGATAGAATAGTCGAGTGACGAGTTCTAACGAGACAACGGACGAGGTTTAATTTTAGTTCGGCACCGCGAACAAGAAGAAGAAGAAGAAGCACCGCGCGGCGATCGATTAGCTATAGAATAGAGTAGAGAGAAGTCAGTGACTCGATGAGAATTTCATTAATTATAGGACATCGCCGGGATGGGATCGGAGACTTGGTGTTGCGCAATCGCGTCGATACTCGTTTATAAATACGCGCCGAGCTGACCGTGTCTACCTATGTATATTCCTCTATCTCGTTAATTTCTTATTTCTCTAATCCGCCAGATCTCCCGTTTAACCCAGTTGTTGCCCTACTGCGTCAGTCATAAGCCTTAGAAACCAGCAAGACTTCTTCTTTATTAAAAATCACGAATTTTGTTTAAGTTCTGTAAAATGGAAAAAGATTATACGACACATTTGATTTAGGCATCAACTGTGTCTTTTGTGAACGAGAGAGTTGGTTTCAGCGTCAGCAGATTCTTGATCTGTTCGACGAATTTTCTTGAATACCTTTTGGTGCCGAGCTGTCATAATCGTAAGAGTAACAATGAGCAGTCCGTGGTTTAAAAATCGTCGGGGACATTGTTTGGAGTAGGCGACGCGATTGTTTGAAATAATTTGATCGCCGCGCGGCGAATTCCATTAGGTTTTCCGTTGAAATCGAAGAAACGAATCAGGACTGACAGCGGAAATTATGGTGATCGTTTGACAAAGGAGAGTGGCCCGGGCAGGACGGCCGCGGGACGGGGAAATGGGAAGAGGAGTGGGCGGCCTCTCCTCGGTCTCTCTGTTATCCAGAGGCACATTCCCACAATTTCGGATCGGCCAATCAACGTCTGCTCGCGTTCACCCGGACGATGTATTAAACCTCGTCGCGAGATCTGCGCGTGAAACGGAATAAAATGAAATTGTGCCTCCGTTCCCTTGGCGTGCGTGTGTGCGCGCGTGCATCGGAAAGGAAAAATAAAAAGACGCAGGCGAACGTAACGTGCGTACGCGGGTATGCGAGTTAACCGATAGAGAACCGGGAGAGAGAGAGAGAGAGAGAGATGGCAGAAGAGAAAGAGGAAGAAAGAAAGAAAGAGGGAGAGAGAGAGAGAGATGGCAGAAGAGAAAGAGGAAGAAAGAAAGAAAGAGGGAGAGAGAGAGAGAGAGAGGCGGAGAGAGAGAGGGCAGCAATCAAAGCTGATTAAGCCCACAACTGGGGAATCTGTGGGGCCAGTGTCTCACGCCAATCTCGCCTAATCAGCCGGTTGGCCGGGGAGATTTAAAAAATAGAATGCCTACTGTCAATTGTCCCATAATTTAAATAAATCGAATAAATGGACAAAGTGGCCAATTAGAGTAGTTGCTGCTTGCTGCTTCAACGCATCATTCTCTCTTTCTCGCGGTGTCTTCGGTGCCCGCCTCCCTCCCTCGCCCCGCGATCCTCCCCGGGCGAAATTTACCCCCCGAACACCGAGGACCCCGTCTCGCTCGGTTCGTTGGACCCGCGCCTTTTCACCACGGACCGTCTCCTCTTCCAAACTCCGTCTCTTCCCTTTCATATGCCCTCTTTGCGACTACCCGACGATCGACGTTCGCCTAACGCTGGATTTACACGAGCACCTCGCGCAACCGTCGCGTTTACTATCGTCCCGCCGTTTGAAGAGCGCCGTTTATGACGCGCGATGACTCGACTCTTAAAACCACCCGGCTGCCATGCACGTTGCCCAGCCTCGGAACTCGATTGATATCTTTGGGCGAAACTCTTTGATGGCTTTTGTATATTGTTCAACAGATTGAAATCTACACTGCCGATTGAAAGTATGTGAATAATTGCTTGACTGGAATAAAGCAGTTTAAAAGAAGTGAGAAAACCGTGAATAGATTTTATACAATTTCGTGTAATTTATACTATAATGGTTAGAAATTATGTCTTGTCAATGAGAATAATAAATAATTATATATTCTCATTTATGTATCCTGTGTCTTAATTATAGCTTTTAGTCTTCGCATACTGTCTGTTAATTTTGTCATCATTTCAATCATCAATCTAATTACGATTTCTTAAAGTTCCCATTTTTTTTTATACACTAAACGAAGGACAGACTAGAATAGGCCACTAAACTTAAATAAATCACAGAAATTGTTGAATTATACGTTCAAAATGTAATAAAAATCCATCGACACGTGATACAGGATGAAAGAAGGCGTTTGTATAAAACAACTAAACTACGCTCGACAATCTTCTAGTTGGTCTTGTCTATCATCTAATATCTAATAATTGCCTGATTTTAATATCTTGATAATGGATCGTGCATTAAAGTTCTCTGGTACAGTTCAAAGTGTTTAGACTTTTACTTCCTCGTGCAATAGTTAAATAAAAGGAAAAGTTCAAGTTCAACCAGTTAACAATTATTTAAATTCTAATTTCAAAAGTAATTAAATCGGTCTGATGATATTAGGGTTACCACTAGTACTATTACATTGCATATTCAAACGTATGAAATTTGATAAAAAACATTGTTTAACAATTCTGACATTTTGATAGACGCCCACGTATTTCCAAGCAACAGTGTACATCGAATGGCTTTAAATTACTATAATTACTGAGACTCTCGGTCTCTCGTTTATATTGAGGAAGCAAGACCGCAAGTGCTGTGAATCAATTAGGAAATCGACTTCGGAGATTCATTGCTTCATCGTTACATTCACAGAGCAATTTTAATTATTTCGTCCTGTTACACTCACTAAAATTTTGATGTATATTTAATTTAATAAACAAAAGTACATAAAATGTCAACAGGCAAACGCACATCGCAATGTTTAATGGATAATATACATTTCTATTTATTTCGACATAGTCGTAGTCATATTTCGCCTAAAAATCCATCAGTCTATTTATAACGAACGGCGGCACGGTTACGTCGATCGCGGCAGGCACGGGAGGGGGTTTAAACAATTACAAGCAATTTACGACTGAAACAATTATCGCCGACATCCGTGAACCATCGTTCGCGCTCGTGAGCCGAGGCCTGCACCTGTTCGACATTCATTTAACGAACGCATGCTTAACGGGCTCGTTGATACGCGCCGCTCGTTAATTCGCATCAAATACAATTTAATTAACCGATTAACTCGTTGTCATCTCGTACTCTCGAGAATCGAACGAGTTTATGCGTCCTGTCGACCATTCTTCATGATCTCTTCACATTCTGTTCCGTGCAACATAAAATATGTTAAATTATACATAATTATGTAAATTGATTTGTTTAACCCTTTTAGTACCGAACGACGATATATCGTCGTTCAAATTTTCAACAAATAATGAAACACAATTCGTAACGTTTTATTCTCCCCTTATTTCCGAATATGCTGCTTTTTATATTTTGTAAATATCACTTCTACTTTCGTTTTTACGAGCATTTTCGCAAACCTCTGCAAATTCGGCCCGGTATTCTTCGCTTATTGTTAGGTACGTTCTTTTCGCCGGTACTAAAAGGGTTAATACAGTAAATATCCTCATTTCTGTTCACGTTATAATTGCTACTCACTGGCTTATAGAATTACACAAAAGAAATGTATAATAGTACTAAAATGAAGTAAAAATGCCTAAATTGCATTCAAATTTCAGATAGATTAGGCTAAGTTGGGTCAAAGAAATATAAACATAGTCGTTGCTATTAGAAAAAATCATAAGAAATGTAATATTCTTAATGGTGACAGGAATTGCTTTGGTAATAAAACGGATGACAATGAGCAACTGAAGAAAATCAGACGAAGTAGAATCCGATTTCCTGCGTTCCAAGAAAATCTAATTAAACCCGTTCACGTTGATTAACAAATCATCTCGTCGCGCGCCTCGGTTAATCATCGTCCTTCGCGAGGAGAAACTCGTCCGTCTATTCGATGCTCGCGGTCTGCGGCGGTGAGGGGAGGGGGCAGAGGAGCGGAAAAAATGCGCCGTATTAAGCGGCCAATTATGCGAATCTGGCTCATCTCGGCCGAGGCAACGGCTATGTAACGCATGTCTGGAAGGTAGATAAGGTACCCGACGGTGGTGGGTACGTTCTCCTCGGGGTACCCACTGCTACGTGGGCTGCGTGGCAGGCCAGGCGAGCCGAGCGGCCCCGGCCGACCAGGGCAAATAACAAATAAAGCATAAACGGGAGCTACAATAAATAACTGGTGCACCGCGCGTTCTTCTCTGCATATATATACGTCCCACGGACCCTTCGGGCCCCGTTTCTCTCCCTCCCTCTCTCTCTCCCTCTCGATTGCGTTCCGTCTTCCTTTCTGCAGTTCCCTCCCGCGTTCCTCCACCCCCACCACGCTTTAAGGTCCATATATATGTCATAACGTGGGTTGCGAATGGAGGCCCGGGCTTTGAGAAAAATCGTTTCTGACTTATGCGGTTGCCGTGAAAACGGATTTAGGGGGGCCGATCTTCTTACCCGACGCAACGTTTTGGTGAATTATGAAACAAGTCCGCCGAGCCGCTCTTCTTCAACCCGTGGAATTTAATTCGTTTGTGGACGCGAGAACGCGGGCAATCTTCGATGTCCTTTTGTTATTTTTCTTCTTGTCTTTTTTTAACCGGAGGAAAAAGAGAATCCTGTTTGACGAGCCGGGAATGTTGAGCCTGTAAATCGAAACCTTAAGAAGTTTGTAGAATTGTAAATCATGCTGCGTAATTCGAATGAGACTTGCCATATCAATTCGTAATTCGCTTATCTAATCGTTTATATTTAATGAATTAAACAAATAATTAAATGCCCAAGGGTTTGTCTGTTTTAAAAAAAATACGAAAAGTGAAATACATATCTTGATTCTTAAAATACAAAAGTAACTCTCATTTAGATTTCATTTTCTACACTGCAATCATTGTGCAAGTTTTCTTTCTAATTTCTAGTATGCTTAATTTAGATGCAATAGTAGAATAATAGTAGTGATAAGTGAAGAGACTAAAAATTCAGGATAACATTTTGTTTGTTCTCATAAAACATATCCCGCTCGTTGACAGAAACATATCGCGGATATTTTAATGCAAACTACGACAGTTTTAACGCCGAGAGGGTCTTTAACCCTTTGCACTCCGCTATCCCCTCTGAGGGGACATCGTAATTCTAGCATATCACTCGGATGTCCCCCCGAGGGGACATTGAAGTTTATTAGTGATTCCGGGGAATCAACTTATTCCAGCGCAACTAGAGAAGTGCACGTTTCTCTAAAGTTTTCTGTTGAAATGGCACGAGAAATCAAATATAAATATGGAACAATTGCTAAGATATATAAAAAAAGTATCAGCCGGTTTTACTTTGGAAGAGAACGTGAGAAGTGCTCTCGCGAAGTTCTGAGCGCTTCTCTCTCTACGCCACTTGAAAAGAGCGATAAAGATGGTTCGTTCTGACAGAAAAACAGCAGGTGGAAGACGTCAAGCGACTTATTATTGTGGAACGTGCACAAATCAGCCTGCAATGCATATTGGGGAATTTTTCAAAATTCATAATTCTATACAAAATTGTAAGAAATAAAATGTTGATTTTTTAAAATGTTTTTTTTTTATAAAAAATAAAATATATATGTTTCTCAATGTCTACACATTCATATAACGCAAATATCATTATAATACCTTGGTTCCAAAGCTATGCTACATAATATGAGGGTTCGTACGTTCACGTTTTTGCGACAAAGTGGCGCCGAGTAGCTGGCAGGTAACGTCCGAGATGGTTCGGAGTGCAAAGGGTTAATTATTTTTTATCGCATTGCTCGCAGCCGGGGTGCCTGAAATCCCAAACACACGTTACTCCTCAAACAATCGTTGGAATTTCAATCAGTCCCAGACGCGGTTCACGAGTGTTAGCGAAATTAGAAACACAATCGAGTCCAGTTGAAGGAATGAAAGAGAGAGAGAGGGAGAGAAAGAGAGAGAAAAAGAGAGAGAGAGAGAGACAGTCCCGGCAGGAAAGGGTTTAAGGGGGGTGGCAGACAGGGAGAGGGAGAGGGTTGGAAAAAAAGAGGAACGACGCCCATGTCGTAAGAATTTAATGTTTATGCATGGGCTGCGAAACGAGCCGAGCCGAAGAATAATGCATCTGTAACCAATTATGCGAAAGAGAGGGACCGGCGTGGCGTGGCGACGGGCGATGTTAGTTGTGTATGTACGCGCCGAGAGGCGAGAAGGAAAGCGCAGCGGCCGGCGAAACAGCGGGGTTACCCGTGGCATCTTACCTGTCAAATATTTATTTAACCGTTGATTCGCGGAATCTCGAGCGCGTTTCATTGCCCATCGCGAATCTCCCAGCGATGTTCTTGATCAACCGTGAAATTCGACTCAGACGCCCACGCCTCCTGGCTATCCGAGCGGCGCTGATCGTTTCGCTCTGTGTAAACACTTACAGTACTTTCAATTTCTGTTCATAAATGAAATTCCTTAACCCTCTCTCACCCCTACGATCATGCGGCTGTGCCTTTGAAATCAGATGTGTGAAAGTATCTTTTAATGTATGAGAGTGTGTGATATGAATAGAATAGTTGCAGTCGTGTTACGAAAGGAGGCATAGCTTAGTTCAGGTTCGAGTTTAAATAATTTGTTTAAACTTGCTACATAATCTAAAATTGAATCTACGTTTCAGAGCTTATCAATGTTTTAATGTTACGTTCGCCAAATGATGATTGATAGTGATGTCTTGATTATGAGAAACTTAGTACGCGACAGAATAATTATACGACACGTCGGTGCCTGATTGCTCATTTAGCTTGGTACTAGCATGTACCGTCGCGCCTTCGTTCACACTAATTGTATCGTGCGTAGACTTCAAAATCTACAGGATAGAAATATTTCATGAACGAAAAGCAAGTCACTAAATCATGGAACGTGAGAGGATTTGTAAAATGAACATTTTACACATTTTCATATCCTTAAATGATTAAATCCTGTAATTAAATAATTTAAAACACAGTCCAATATAAAAATACTTTTTTCATTTCTTACGTGATTTATGTAATAATAAGATTGCTTGCGAACACATTCGCAGATTTCCCAAGAAGGACTAATTAAGATTTAGTAGTTTATCGACAGTTTTTGATATTTATAAAATCAGATTGGAAGCGATCAAAATTTCTTGCCGGCGTGAGTGAATCGGCGGGCGACGGGACGGGGGACGGTTCATGCCTCTTCCTCCACGTCCCCCTTCCTATTATACCTGCGGATCGGTTCTCGCGGCATCTCGTCGCCGGCCTAATTTATCGTTCTTCAACTTTTTATTAATTTCTTACCGCTCGCGGAATCGCGATCGCATTAAAAGGAGCCCGAGGGACGGCGGGGCGTTCGACGGTCACCCCGAAATGCATCGGTGGTACACAGACGGAATGCCGTCCCTAATTTTTCGCTCTTCTCCACTCCGGCCGCGATCGTCCTCTCCTCCTCCGTTGTCCCGTTCTTTTAGCGCGCGGCGCGGCGCCCGGTAGGGCCCCCGGGTCCTCCGTCGATGCTATCGGCACACACCGTCAGAAGAAACACATTTTTCCGCAAACTGGCGCGCAGCGTGGCTGGTGGCGCTCCGACCCACCCCCTCGCTCGCTCGCCGTAAAAAGGAACGGGCTGAAAATTCCGGACATGGATCGCTTTCCGTTCCTTCCTACCCTTTGTTTGCGTTTCAGATTCGTTCGTAAAACCGATATTGCCACGAGCAGCCACTTAATGAGACGCGCGCTCGGAACCTGGAATTCTACCCTTAAAATCTCGTCGATTGTTTGCATCATTCAGAATCAAATTCTTATAAGTTGCACACTTCTTCGAAGTACCATTCACAAATGATTTGCAAATGATTTCCTGTATGAATGGCGGCAGAATGCCGTAAATGTTATTAGATTTTAAGGATGGGAGGGAGGAGGGAGGTTGTTCCTAACGGGAGCTAGAATATCTGGCAATAAAAGGTGGCGAGTACGAAAAGGCGAATTGCGAAATGCATTGCCGCTATGTTTGTTGGCCCGATTGGCCCCGATCTGCCTTCGTATCGGGAAACAAACCGATTGGCAATCGCATGCCGTCCTCGAAACACTCAGGAATTCATCGTTCTCTAACCCGCTTCGGTCCCGTGTTACAACTGCGCGTGCACCGCGATCCTCCCTCGCGCCTCCGGTATTTTGTATCGTTGCCGCCGTCCCCGTTTCTTTCCTGGCGCGACGACGACGACGACGACGCGAGCCCAACGTTTCGCGATTTTTCGATCGCCAAGAATACACGAGAGATCGATCCTACGCCGACGATTAACTAATCGATCCCTCTTATTTCGAGCTGTCGCGAACCTTGAAACAGCTGGCCTCTCGTGCTTTTTTTATTTAGAACCGCCGATTGGAAACGCGTTGCAATCATACGTTAAACGATTACAGATTTATCTGTCAGGGAGATTAATTATTAAAATTTTTTATTTCTTTCATTTATTTATTTAAACCAGATAATTACAATGTAAACGGTGTTTAAAACCACAATTACAACGTTTCCTATAGAAGGTAATCAAAATTACACAGGCTGGTACCTAATACTATAGTGAACTTAAAGACTATCATTAATCATTAAAATTATTGGCTGCTATTGACTTAATAACTGGATAATCAGTTAACACTAAACCTACTGATAGTTTTTCTATTTAAGTGCAATTTAGCATTGATGTTGGTACTTCAGTTTGGTAATAGCTTAAAAAATTACATCTCCAGTATTAAAACGAAATAAATCATTCCTAAATCGTGTATTAAGAATTATACACAATTACAAAATTCTGTCATTGTTGCATTCATATTTTTTCATAAATGAAATCAAAATTCTGTCATTTGAGATAAGAACTCAAGACGTAATAATTTTTTTAATAGGCTCGCAAGATTTATAAAATTTCAATGCTTTGTCATTGTTTTTATGCAAGAGTTTATATAATCTAAAATATCGTCATAATCTCACTGAATAATGACTTTTTCTAATAAGCCTGAAGACATCTTTCAGATTATATGTCATTTATTTTCTATTTTCTGATATACTCAGGCTCCCCCTCTTAATGTCATGTAAATCAACTCAATAAAAGTGAATTTCTTTATTATATTACATGTATTATTTATCATGTACTATATCATAGATAAAATAGCAATTTCCAGGAAGATATTAAATAAATCAGACATTCCTGTTAACAATAGTAGATTGCCATCGAAACCGAGGTATACATATACGTACGTGCTGCAGCAATTTCAAAATTATTGTCATGATCTACTACTGTGTTAATAAAGTAGGTCCGGCGCGAGATACTTCCATTCGCGATCGATCGGCGAGACGTATCATTACGTTCGCGTTTCTCGTTTTGCTACGTGGCCACGAGGATGAGAGGAGACGTTTAATTACATACTTAAATATTTATACGCGCGGGAATATAAATCGAATCGATTCATAAAAGGTCCGAGGGGAGCCGGGGCACAGCGTGGCCAGGCGAGGGAAACAAGACCTCGAAGGACCGCGATCCTCTCGTCGAAGGATCGTTGCTCGGTGCAAAAAAGGGCGAAATCAAACGAGATAGAGAGAGAGAGAGAGGAACGTCCAGCAGTCCTTCTCCCTCCCTCCCACCGTCTTACCTTTTCTCTTTCCTTCCCGTCCGTTTGGCTGCTCTATTAATTAGCTCGCGGCAGCTCGCTCTCCACTCTGTTAATTTACTCGGAGGGGGCGCATTTTATTTTTCGTACGGGGCCTGAAGTCGTCGCTCGAAGGGCTCTCCCTCTCGCGAGGCTTGGCTCCTCAATCCGGCTCTATTAATTAGCCGGGGCCCTTTTTTCCCCGCGGCCAGGCCCCGCAAGACCCGTCGAATCCCGTCAGGAAAAAGGGAACGCTCGCCGGCAACGGGAGAAAAAGAATACGCGCGCGCCACACCGTTCGGATTCCAGGATCACCGGAAAGGGAGAGAAGAAATATTCCGGTTCCTCCGCGAAATCTTTGTCTCTCGGTTTCTCGGGGGGTCGATTGTTATGCGGCCTGTTTCGTAACGCGTGGGACTCCGTTTCGAGACTCGTTTTCGAGATGATATAACCGGCAACGTTTGATAATAGACTATTTTTAGCTAAGCAAATTTCGTTCCGACGAAACAAGCCCTTTCTATCTCGTAAGGCCTATCCTAATTAAGGTTGTATGAAACCTTACATAAAAATAATGACAAATCATTGAAATATTAACATTTACTAGATATTATATTAAT
>NW_017142786.1:43649-45044 GCF_001652005.2 Ceratina calcarata
TCAAATATTGAACATAGCTTTTTATTACATGTCTTAAACTTTTGGCAGAGGTCTTACGGCTCATACAACCTCAAATGCACGTCGTGCTTCTTTTTTTACACAGTATTATGACAATTGCAACGGCAATTAAGTAAATCTTTGGAATCATAGGCAGTCGGGCGAATGTAGAGGCGAGGGTGGTTTTTGTTGAGGAGGAATCGAGGTTAAATACACGGACGTGTGCGTACGCGGGTATACATAGGCGGATTCGTTGCAAGGGGCGATTTGTCAAACACTTTAACAGCTGCCCTACGCCGACAGCATTATGGAGAGCGAGCGTATTATCGATTTTCACGAAGTAATTCAGAGACGGACGCCATGCCCGTCCAGCCGCGCGGAAAGCGCTTAATCCGAAACCCTTCGAACAGTTTTGCACACGTTAAACCGCATAAAACGTGAAGTCCAACCGCCGCGGACTGACGTGTTCTTGGATTTCCATTCCCACTAAACGCTTCGCGCGCACGTTAAATAAAACTGCATTCTGGGTATAATAATCGTCGCCAACGTGGCACTTTTATTCAAATTTTCCGATGTTCAATCGGTCAGAAAGTTAATCAGATATCTACAATTTGTTTAATCCGTCGTATCTTTGAATTAAAAAAAAATTCTCAATATTTTGTTATTTATCTCGTTTTATAAAATGAATTTGCGTAAAATTCCATGTAAAGCCCATTGTTTCTTGGCATTCGTTTGTGGCAATAGATTCTTGCTGATTCGGACGGGTTACGGTGAATCGACCCAGACACGGTTTCTTCGTTTTCGTCGGAAAAAGGGTCGCCAGAAATAATACGGAATATCCGCGGCCACGCTGTCGGCCGGCATCCGGTGTTGACTATTTCGAGAATATAATCGCGAAACGCGGAGTGGAAAAGGGAGATCGCGAAACTCGCCTCTTGCCTTAGCGAGAAACGGGGATGTGCTCGACGAAAGCGAAGCTCCATTGAAAAACCGTCTCCTGTTTTTTCATTTTTTCTTACTGTTCCGTAGGGCGATTTTTAAAACCGGGTTACGCCGCTCGCCTCGTTTTCTTAAACCCTGCTGTAATGGGCCGTTCCGTTTCGTTGTGAACGCCTGATGACAGGCCGACTACCGAGAAACAATTTTGTACGCATAAAACTGTGTATACATATTCAGCCGTCAGAATTCTCTCTTCGTACTTTCGTGGAATGTATTCTTAAGTTTCATTAAAAATCGTGGAAACTGAGATTTACTGAGGCATCTAGTTTATGCGTATGAAATATGAATAATTAAATCAAATAAATTCTTTATATTCGAACTTCAATTGTGTCAGAAATGATTCAATAGCTTCATTATAATAAACGTGGGACAAATGACTGATAAAGAAATTAAAAAATT
>NW_017142786.1:45915-46817 GCF_001652005.2 Ceratina calcarata
TTATTAATAAGATTCCAGGGTTTATAAAGTTTGTAACGTCCTGATCGTTACTAATTTTAAAATGATAGAAAAATAGGAATTGTGACGTGAACGTCATTGGGACATTTACTATATCAATTTTTGCCAACTCTATCGATCTTCCCTTAAATTCAAATCGATCCTGGAAGCACAGTTTCCGTGCATCTGGCCGGTGGTTCCAGGAAGCAGTCGCGTAAATCAATTTCCCCGGTCAGAGAAAATCGCAGAATAAGGAGCAGAGAGAGGGAGAGACGTGTCGCTAATAAATCGAGCTTTCTTCCCGGCTTTATCCCGCCTCGGTCCGCCCGGTTTCTCGCCATAAGTCGCTTAAAGCCGTTGCTCTTCGGCGCTTTAGTAATTCGAGTTAGCTGTTGAAGCTGGCCCCTCCGTCACCCTTCGTTCTACCCCTCCCCCCCCCCAATCCTCCTCCTCCTCCTCCTCCTCCTCTTCGCCTCTGTTATTTCGCGCTTGGCGAAAATCGAGAAAAAGGAAGTAGACGCGCGTCGTCGGTGGAAACGACCGAGCAAGAGGACCGAGACCACGAAGCGGCCGATTGTTTTAGCCCGTGGGCCAAACTAAAACCGCCCGGAGAACTCGGCTGGGTCAGGGCCGTCGCCGAGGGGGCGAATCCATTCTGAATCGTACTCGCCTGACGATTTACATACGATGGCGATCATTCTCAGAAATCATTTGCAATTTTTACGTTTCTTCGATTCAGTCGTCAAACGTAGAATACTTATGGTAATAAATTTACAATTTCTCGTGATACTTGCCATCTCAATGCATAATAATGTAACGCGATTTTAATATTGTACTGTTGATCAGAGATTAGGAAGAAATTAAACATTTCTGATATTTATGTAATATATTAAATATATAATTAA
>NW_017142786.1:47635-49383 GCF_001652005.2 Ceratina calcarata
AAATTATATCGTTTCTCATTGAACAGTTTCTCTCAAGTACATGACGTTAATAGGAGTAAAAAGGACTTGTATTAAGAATAAAGGGTTTCGAAGCGAGAAGTGGGAGTGCGCACAATGAAGAGGTCAATGCTGGTAGCCCCAATTTCAATTTCACGTTCCCACGGTTGGAACAATTCCTCTTGATAATTCTTCATCAAAGCATCCGCGAATTGAACTCTCATAGAAGTCAATCGTCGTGTCAATCACGATTTACAAGAAAACAACATCTTCTGTAATCAACATGTAACTGAGTTACAAATTACAAGAATTGCGAATATGAATTAAGAATTCATTGTATGCATACATAAAAAAAATAAATTAATTAATTCTTTTAATTTTAAAATCTTGTTTTGCATTTAAGGAATTGTTTGAAAAATTATTGAAAAGTTTTGATAGAGGATTCCTCCGTAGGTGATCGAACACGAGCGACGAGGGAAAGGAGGGATGGCGGGAAGGGTGAATCGTCGTGCGGAGACACGGAAAACGCCACCGGGCATCGATAGAGCGTGTCGGCGAGCTTAATAATAGTCCTCGCTCGTTACGCACTCGTCGAACCGCCTTGTTAAGGCTTAACAGGCCACTCGCTCTCGGGGAATATTCGAAAGTTATCGGTCACGCGATCTCGTAAATCAACGCGCCGTTATGGGACTTTGTGGAACTCCGCTGCCGCACGCGCGAGCACTCTCCTTATAATTTGTCGCGGATCACCGTAGCGAGCACTCGCGGGTGAAACATGATCAGGAGTTGAACGAGGTTCAGGGATAGAAACAATACTTTTCATTTCTGATCATCTCATTCGTTTATTATCTCGTTTATTTTTATCAGTATTTCTCGCTTTATCAGGTCAGTTTACCTGTCAGGTCGGAAGCCTTTATATTAAATTGAGAAGAGGTATGACGAAAGAATATGCAATAGTGAAATTCATGTTTCATAAAATCTGAGGCTGACCTGCTTGTTGTGTCATTAAGCGTTCGTTAAAATTGATTTAAGCAACGGACGAGGGTTGGGAATTTTTTCGTGATGGAAGTGAAACGATGGGACCAGTCCCACTGGTTTTAACTCGTTCTTCCAATTATCTCAAGTAATTCTATTAAGCGCGATGACGTTCACGCTTGTTACTGATTTCCAAGTTTCGCGTGTCGGAGTCCTGATTGCACGGTTCAATCCTTCCGCCGCTGTCTTCAGTCCTGCGGTACAATAATACTGTTTCAATTGAAAAATTTCTTATTGAAAATCATTTCTCTACTGTTTATATATTCATTGCGTCCAATTACTTGTCTTTACGCTTCTTATTGTTATTAATAATAGTCACCATTGAACGGTGGAGTTTGAAATCTAATCCGATCTGTCGACACAAATTCAAAGGGTTGAAAGAGGAGTTTCCTTAATTGTCCCCGGGCTGATTAATCGCGTCACCCTCTGAAAATTGACTCGTCCCGAACCCTATCGCGTTTCCGTAAACACGAGCCAATCGATTGGCCAATATTTCACCGCTGCTACTATTTTATTACTGATCCATTTTTGTTCCCCTCCCCCCCTGCGCTCTCTCTCTCTCTCTCTCTCTCTCTCTCCCCTTTCATGATTCCAGGCCTGGAAAATTCGTTCGGGTCGAATGAAAAATCGACGGTGTCGGATTTCGTTGTTTTGACAGCGGATTGCCGATCCGTGGCCTTCCTGTTTCTTTCAACGATCCACCGGTTTTTTTAAAG
>NW_017142786.1:49978-57512 GCF_001652005.2 Ceratina calcarata
AAATTATTGAAAAGTTTTGATAGAGGATTCCTCCGTAGGTGATCGAACACGAGCGACGAGGGAAAGGAGGGATGGCGGGAAGGGTGAATCGTCGTGCGGAGACACGGAAAACGCCACCGGGCATCGATAGAGCGTGTCGGCGAGCTTAATAATAGTCCTCGCTCGTTACGCACTCGTCGAACCGCCTTGTTAAGGCTTAACAGGCCACTCGCTCTCGGGGAATATTCGAAAGTTATCGGTCACGCGATCTCGTAAATCAACGCGCCGTTATGGGACTTTGTGGAACTCCGCTGCCGCACGCGCGAGCACTCTCCTTATAATTTGTCGCGGATCACCGTAGCGAGCACTCGCGGGTGAAACATGATCAGGAGTTGAACGAGGTTCAGGGATAGAAACAATACTTTTCATTTCTGATCATCTCATTCGTTTATTATCTCGTTTATTTTTATCAGTATTTCTCGCTTTATCAGGTCAGTTTACCTGTCAGGTCGGAAGCCTTTATATTAAATTGAGAAGAGGTATGACGAAAGAATATGCAATAGTGAAATTCATGTTTCATAAAATCTGAGGCTGACCTGCTTGTTGTGTCATTAAGCGTTCGTTAAAATTGATTTAAGCAACGGACGAGGGTTGGGAATTTTTTCGTGATGGAAGTGAAACGATGGGACCAGTCCCACTGGTTTTAACTCGTTCTTCCAATTATCTCAAGTAATTCTATTAAGCGCGATGACGTTCACGCTTGTTACTGATTTCCAAGTTTCGCGTGTCGGAGTCCTGATTGCACGGTTCAATCCTTCCGCCGCTGTCTTCAGTCCTGCGGTACAATAATACTGTTTCAATTGAAAAATTTCTTATTGAAAATCATTTCTCTACTGTTTATATATTCATTGCGTCCAATTACTTGTCTTTACGCTTCTTATTGTTATTAATAATAGTCACCATTGAACGGTGGAGTTTGAAATCTAATCCGATCTGTCGACACAAATTCAAAGGGTTGAAAGAGGAGTTTCCTTAATTGTCCCCGGGCTGATTAATCGCGTCACCCTCTGAAAATTGACTCGTCCCGAACCCTATCGCGTTTCCGTAAACACGAGCCAATCGATTGGCCAATATTTCACCGCTGCTACTATTTTATTACTGATCCATTTTTGTTCCCCTCCCCCCCTGCGCTCTCTCTCTCTCTCTCTCTCTCTCTCTCCCCTTTCATGATTCCAGGCCTGGAAAATTCGTTCGGGTCGAATGAAAAATCGACGGTGTCGGATTTCGTTGTTTTGACAGCGGATTGCCGATCCGTGGCCTTCCTGTTTCTTTCAACGATCCACCGGTTTTTTTAAAGTCGATCACAAAAGGGTGGGGGGTGGGGGCACCTCCCCTGTTCTGGTTATTTGAATTTGTAGAAAGGGTTCGATTCTGTTTATTTTCAAGGAACAAGGGGCTAAGCCGAACGGGGTAGGAGGATACGCTCACACGTGAATGACCGACATAGCGCGCGAGCGCGAGCTCTTCACCCTTCGTGAAAAGTTTACGCTCGTCCTACGTAAGAGCCTGCGTACACTCCCGTACAGAAATTGACGTAGATTCATCCGGAAACTATTATTGACACTCTTTAAAAGTATAATTTAGCAATTTTATTAAATAAGTATTTTTCTTATCTAATTATAAATAAAATTGTTTAGGTATTTCGCTTTTCTATTCCGCAATAAATCGGCAAGAAATAATTATATCATTTTGAGTA
Source organism: Ceratina calcarata (assembly GCF_001652005.2). NCBI lineage: Eukaryota > Metazoa > Arthropoda > Insecta > Hymenoptera > Apidae > Ceratina > Ceratina calcarata. The sequence continues at coordinate 51,714 of NW_017142786.1, forward strand.
CTTTTATTACGTAATTCTGAATAAATTCTAATTGATCGAAATGTAAAGATGAAGTTGCTGAGATCAACCAAATTCGTTTTAATAAAATCCCTGCTGGATTTCTGTTGCAAGTATAATTTAATTTAGAATTACTGTTTCTTGCCCGATAATTTGTGACCGAGAGTGTACTGGCTGGGTGCTGCATACTCTGGGGCGTAGAGACGGGGGTGAAATTCGGGGGTGAACGCGCGGCGATAAGTAGTACGCGTGTTTTCGCTCGAACTCAATTTACCCCTCGTGCAACCGATGGAAACACGGCGCGCACCGCCGGAAAGGGTCGCGTTTCCTTTGAAAACTAAAAATCTTTATCCTTCGGCCGGATTTTTAAATCGCCCCCGGGGGTGTGCGCGGACAACCCCTCGCGCCTAATAGGAACGATAGAAGCCAGCTCGATCGACCCCCGTGCAAATAGAATAAGCCTCTTTACTTCTGCGAAATTATCAAACATCTATACGTCAGTTCGCAACTTTCATTATACAGGGTGGTCCATTTAAGCAACGTCACCTAAATATCTCTTCAGCTTGTTGTCATGCAAAAAATATTTTTTCAGAATTATCAAGATCATCGGTGATTTTTTACACATACATTCTTTTATTATTGCATCGTGCAACTGATCGAAAAATATATTTAATAATGTTTCAATTATTTTATTGAAACACTTTAGTCGTCAAAAGAAATGAAATTGTTTAGACTTAGAATGCACAGTTCTCGTTCAAGTATTTTCGCATCTTCGAAAATAAGTCATATCGCGAATATCCAAACGAACTTGAAAGTGTTTAACCCTCGACTCTGATTGCAATTGTGCGACGTCTAATAATTCATCCCCAGCCGGTTGCACCCGAATCGACGTTAGAAGTTCCACAACCCATTCGACGAGGCACTTGAAAAAAAAAAAGGAAGAAAGAAAGAACCGGTTCGCCGGACCGCTGGTCGGTCAATAATTTCGGAAATCATTGTTCCGCGATATTCCACGGCTTCCCCCTCGTTAAATTTAACACAGAACAGCCATAAGTAACAGTAGTGCGACGGAGAAGCTCTTTCGGCGAGGGGCAAGGGTTCGGCTTGAAAAGGAAGGGGGTTGGAAGGGAAGGGGTGGTTCTCGTTTGACACTAAGTACGTAGTATGTCCGTAACAGTGGCCCCGAAAAATCCATGCATGTAGGGGGCAGGGCTAGATTAAAATGAAAAGGAGATGTAAAAAAAATTCCACGCCGCAGGGGTAAAACGATACCAGTTATACGTATGCGCGACATTAATGAATGTGCCTTTAGAAACGCTGAGGGAGAGTGAGCCGGGGAGAAAGAGAGGAGAGTATGTGTACGTGGCGCGTAGCACGTGGCTCTCCTCGATTGCTTTAACGACCGTTTGTACGCGCGCTGGGAAACAGTCGCGACCCGCTTTGATACAATCCTTCGTTTTTGGAGCACCTTCAAATTAAAATTACGTGGTCCTCCAGGGAAGGGCCTACGTGAAAATGTGCTTAAACCGGAAGTTGCATATTGTTTTGCATATATTTTTGTCGTATTTATTCTGCTTGTTAATTATGTTCAAATTGTCGAAAAATAGAGCAGTGAGAAAGGGATACATTTACCTGATCTAAGATTTAACGTGGCTCCGGTAACGCTGAACTTGCGCGATTTTGCATACACGCGACTCGGTTTGGCGAATCCACGGATATCAGGACGGGCAGATCTATAAATAACACCGATAAATCTCTTGGGACCTTAGCGTAACGAGTTAGTAATAATTAGGAGGGCGACCGGTAGACAAAGGCGGGAATAATTCTATCGGCAGAGTTGGTAGCTCGTAAATTTCCGTTCTCCTGGAAACTCGGGCCTCCCTTCCCAAAAGAGGGAATCGCGTTAATTATAATACCGCCATTTATTCTGGTCGGACAACGGTTTCCACCGGCGGCGGACAGGAACGAGAAAGAAAGGGCCGACTGAGGAGCTGTTGCGGAGGGAAAGAAGGTGCTAAACGGGCATCACCGAGAGTAGCGGGACAGGAGAATGGCGACCATAACGTAATTTTGACAGAAATAACGCCGCCGTTCCACGCTCGGAGACAATAAGTTCGCGACCGCTCTCGCTCGCGGTGGATCTTAGAATAGTTTAGTGTCCCTCTCGCGTCCTCTTCTGGCCCGCGGATTCCCCGTCCCTGAGCCACCTTCGTGCCGGGACTCTCTTTCCCTCCGGTTTCATCTCCTCCCTTTTTGCGTGACCCTCTTGGCGCCACGATTTTCATGGTTGCGACCGGATTGATGATTCGCCCGTATTATGGCCCACCGACCATTTTCGTTCGACTCTTTTCAGAATTATTTTATATCTTATGTCGTATTAAATAAATTATTACTGTTTTTAAATGCCTTGAAAGACTGTACATGTCGACTGGCAATTGCAAAATTTTATGTCAATACTGAAGAGATTATGTATTGCAAAATAATTTTTATACATCTTCAGAAATAATTGTTGGATATCAGTTTTGATGTATTTTCTAAATATTGAGGGACGACGTCAAAATCAATTTTCCAGCGATCTCTACGCAAGCGAGGCAAGCCTCGATTCTGGCTGATTAAATCGCATCTGGCAGTCCTTTACCCGGGGCCGTTTTTCCGAAAACAATGTTATGACGAGGGCCATGGAAGGGGTGGCTGCCCGTTGGGATTTTTTTTGTCGGTATTTTAGGCCCTCTCGAGAGCGAAGGAAGAAGAAAGGTTGAATGGAAGCTTCCGTCCGCGAAACTGCGACGCAGCGGGCACTTGACGCATTATCCAAACACACGATTTCAGTGGATTACGTTAATGCCCGCACCGATTCCTGGTCAATTATCCGTGAATATTCACGGTTAGTCGAGAACAACAGTCCACAGGCTGATTTTCGTTAATGGGAACAATTAGAATCGGGAATACAATTCTACTTTGCCAATTAACAATCGAATTTGTATGAAAACATTAAATAAAAGAAATCTGATAATTTTCATATTTATGGAAATGAACGATATTAAATAAAATTCAGATACAGGTTTGGGTTGAAGATTTGTTAAATAATAATGTTGGGAAAGTGTTTACGTGGAGGTCGTGCATGGCAGAGGATTTTCAGTGGCACGCAGGCCAGATCCACAGGGCATATAAAAGATTATTCAGCATAGGTTGATCTTCATTAATGGGAACGTTTAGAATCAGAAATACCATTTTAATTTGCAAATTAATAATCGAATTTGTATGAAGACATTTTTAAATAAAAGAAATCTTGTATTGTTTAGATTTATTGAAACTAATATCGTTATTTTCTGTAAATATGAACAATGTAAGATTTATTTTATTTAACAGTGTTTCGGAAGCAGGGTTTAATCGAAGAATGTTAGGAAGGGATTTACGTGGAGGTCGTGCGTGGCAGAGGATTTTCGGTGGCACGCAGGTCAGATCCACGGGGCACATAAAGGGTTATTCAGCTAAGGCCGCGCGGATTAAATGATAAAAAAGAAGAGAAGGAGGAAGCAGCGCGGCTGAAATACGGGGGCCTCCTTTTCACCGGTTCACGATCGGGCCTTTTTGAAAATTTTAAACTCCCCGACACCGGTGCCCGGGGTTTTTCATCCGCCAGCCGGATCGAGCTCTCCCTCCGAAAGCCTTGTGCGAGTTTCAAGAACTACGAATAAAAGGGTTCAGCCTCTCTGAAAGCCGTATGGGGTAGGAAAAGGGGGGATCCACGGTTGTTGCGTGTGTCGTCCTGGTTCGGAGATTTCTCATATTTTTTAAGATTTGTGCCCCTTAAGTCCTGTCACGTATCTACCGTATTCTTCGTTTAACAACTGTTCCTGACACGCCACGTGGGTGGCAGCTTTTTTCAAATTTTCCAAGATAATATAATTGACAATCTTTAATAAAATTTATTTGCAACATTAAATCTATGTAAAATGTCCTCTTCAGGATTTTTGGACGATTCTTCAAGCCTGAAAGTAAAAGTAAACTTGCATCGAAGCACCGAGAAGAAAAAACTAAGACGCATGCACTGTTGCATATTTTACCAAGATCCAAGGCCAGGTTCCGTTCGGCTCTCTAACAGTTTTGGCACGCTTCCTGCGACGCGGTTCGCATAATTAGCCGTCGACGAAACATTCGTTTGACATTCCCGGATACGAAAGAAGAATCATAAGCCTTTTACTTATTTCATTCCCGATCCGAATCGACGGTACATCTGAAAGCCTTGACCCCCGATATGAAACCCTAAAGAAAATCGTGTCTGGTGATGTAAATTCTCGATGTAAATTCGTACGCAGCGGCGCGGCGGCGTGGTGGCTCTAACGAGCTCCACAAAACATGCAGCTGCGTTACATAATTACCGCGCGCTGGAGGATAGATTAATAGTCATAACCGAACAAGTTGGCCAACAATACGCGCGAGAGCTAAACTGGATAATTAATTTAAACATCCGGAGCGAAACGCGGATTTCGTAACTCGCTTCGAGCACGTGCTAACTTTTTTTATTTCTCAAGCAGTCGTTGGATGTACTCCAGTTCTTTGTACTATATTAAAACGTTCGTTTTGCGTGCTATTGAAACATTTTTACCTATTCATTTCAAGAGGGAATTATTTGAATATTTTACAATTTCTTCAATTTAGCAAAAAGATTGATCCTGGATATTTGTCTATTCCATGATTAATTGTCATTAATTTATTCGTTGACAAAATGATATTTTCGATAAAAACTGCGCAGCTCGGAAGCGTCGCGCACTTGGAACATAATACGGTACAGACATAATGCCCGTGCCTCTCCCTCGCAACCTTTACCATTTCGTCTCTTCCCTCATCTCCCATTCTTTTATTTTCTTCTTCCATATCCCGCACGGGTGTAGGTATAACCCTTCTTCGCTTTCGCGTGTACACACGTGCGCATAAAAGTTGGCCCTGCCTCCCGCCCTCGCCGAGAAAGGGGAAGAGAAATATTCGACAATTTTTAAACTCGTTCCTGAACGAGCGTGCATTCAAACGTGCGCCGCGTGTGCTCGACAAGTAGGCATTTCTTGGAATTGCGTTAGCCATAACGAAGTTGGGAGCGTGCGTTTCCGGCGACCGAGGAACCCCCCTCGCGGTATTTGCGAAACGCTCCAGAGAAATGTGTTAATTATATCTACGTTTATATTGACGCGTATTGATTTTGTTTTATCGACCCTTTAGTAGTTTGTTTTGAAATTGATTAATAATTTAATTATTGATACATTAATTGTACAATTCTGAGAGATGCATTTCTGGCCTTTTGAGTACGTTTGATAAAAGCGATTCTTATAGATTTTCTGTCGAAATAAATGCAATATCCCAACGGCAGATAATGTTATGAGCGCGTGTGCTCGCCACAGAATGCTTCTTTACCAGCCAACTGTTAGCCGCAACGGGTAGCAGTATCGACGAACGGGAAACAGAGTGAAAGGGAATAGCCGAAAGCGAAATTCTATTAATAATTTTTTTAATTCTATGAGTCATAAGATCTCTGGTATAAGTTTAAGAAATGTAGCATAACTTAATAATTTTATTTATGGCTATACAGTCAATCCCAAAAGTTTATGCACTTTAGAAACGCATTTTTTAAAAAGAAATCAGACGTCGGAAGAACATTGGTAATAATAAACAACAAAAAAAATTTTCGATTTTTCCGAGATTTCTCCAAGGGGTACCCCTTCAATTTCTTCCAAATTTTCGTTTTTGGCCAATAACTACCAAACCGTTGGACCTACGGGAAAATTGCATCAGACCTTTCTTGTAGAG
>NW_017142786.1:57891-68431 GCF_001652005.2 Ceratina calcarata
ATAACTACCAAACCGTTGGACTTACGGGAAAATTGCATCAGACCTTTCTTGTAGAGGATGACGAGATCTACAATTTCCATGTAAAATTTTTTCTCTAGCGTCAATAGTTAACGAGTAATTTGCAAAAAACTGTTTTTTCGTTTTTCGTCAATAACTCGTTAAATATTAACGCTAGTGAAAAATTTTTACATGGAAATTGTAGATCTCGTCATCCTCTACAAGAAAGGTCCTATGCAATTTTTCTGTAGATTCAACGGTTTAGGAGTAATTAAGGAAAAATGAAATTTTTTGCCACAAGTTCGCCGTTTCGACGCTGGGATGGTCGGATTTTGTCAACATCAATAAAATGCCAAATAATCATACGTAACTCGTTAAATATCGAAGTTAGAAGGAAAACAACTTTTATTTCAATCATTTTTCGCAATTTTGAAAGAAACAAGCTTTTTTTATTACGTGTTTTAAGCTTCTGATAGAGATCTTCGACTTATACAACCTTAAGGGCTCGTACAACTGTAAAAATAAATTGGCATTAAAATAGTTGAGCTTGATGATGGCTGACCGAGTCTCGTTTTCTGATTTCAGCGTTGCTGAGACAGAGTATGTCTCCGGTCGCGGACACGTTAATCGGCGGCTCCAAGAGCTCGGTCTCGCAGCCGATAATCGATTACTCTCGTTACGTGAGGCGTTACGCGTCCGGTCAAGAGTGCGGTAGCTCGTACTGTAAGGAGCTCGGTTGCCGCGAGCATTTCCACTGTCTGGACTGCAGCGGTAGGGTGTTTGTCAAAAAGGAGGAGATGATCAGGCATTTCAAGTGGCACAAAAAGAGGGACGAATCTTTGCAGCACGGTTTCATGAGGTACTCGCCGACGGACGATTGCTCAGAGAGGCACCCGGGTCGCGTGTGCCCGCATAACCGGAAGCAGACGCATTATCACTGCATCCACGAGAACTGCGACAAGGTTTACATATCGACCTCGGACGTGCAGATGCACGCGAACTATCATAGAAAGGACTCGGCGATCATACAAGAGGGTTTTCAGAGGTTTCGCGCCACCGAGAGTTGCGCCACCGAACATTGCCCGTTCGCCGGCCAGCGGACCACGCACTTCCATTGCCGGCGAGCCGGCTGTCGGTTCACGTTCAAAAACAAGGCTGACATGGGTAATTGTCCTTCAAAATTAATTCTCTCCTGACTGAAGTACAGCTTGGTACAATGATTCTCGATCTCTTTTTTTATTAGTCTCAGTTTCCTATGGGGACAAGTTTTGAAAATAATAATAAATCTATCCCTCCTCATTTCAAGGCTCGATTAACATCAGATTTTCTAGAATCGCCCAAAGATCAGTTGAAGAACTCAGTCCTACATTAATATTGTTTTGCATTGTAAATAAATGTTTAGAAAGTTCGTTACGATTTTTATAAAAAGTTTGAAGACAGTATATATGTATTATTTTGTTCCACACTCTTTCTCCATCTTTAATGAACAAACAATAAAAATGAACGGTAGTTGCTTGTACAGAAGTTTGAAAACAGTTGGTTTAGTGTTAAAACGACAGTAGTACTGGTATTCAACAATTTCTAACATACTCTCTTATTTCTTTTACAGACAAACACAAATCGTACCACATAAAGGACGAGCAGCTGTCCCGGGATGGTTTCAAAAAATTCATGAAGTCCGAAGCCTGCCCGTTCGAGCAGTGCCGGTTCTCCCGCGTCTGTAACCACATACACTGTATACGGCCGCACTGTAGCTACGTGCTCCACTCGATCGGTCAACTGTTCTCCCACAAACGGAAGCACGAGCGTCACGAGACCGAGCTGGCCTACCGGAAGTACAAACAGATCAGTGCCGTCGGTGGCGTACGACCGCCGGGCTCATGGCCGCCGGACGACCTTAGCTCTCAAAGCCTATCCTTGAGTCTGAACGGCGAGAGTTCAAACGAGGGCAGAGGCTCGCCCTCTTATTACTCTCTAGACGATTCGTTCCAAAGTGCAAGCGATTTGGCGATGGATCTCACCGCGCCGGCTACCACCGTCACTGCCAGCGGAAGTTCCACGATCACCGCCGACCAGCAGCAACAGAATCAGCAAAGTCAACAGCTGACCGCGACGGAGTTGGCGTATCTGTTACCGGCGAACGCAGACTGCCCCTGTCACGCCGGAAGGGAGCATCACCATTGCGGCTTGGACCGCTGCGGTGCGGCGTTAAAAGATCCTCGCGAGGTCCGGGAACATTTAAGAGAGCATGAGACTCAGGAACGTATTACAGACGCGTTCTTTGAGGAAGGTGGATGCGACGACAGCTGCCCGTACGCTGATAAAGAAAAACACTATCACTGCAACTGGGAGAACTGCCGAGAAGTGATTCTGTCTACTGACAAACCCTTCCGACGTCTTCAACACTATAAGATCCACGAGTACAGTCGCCAGTTGAATTTATCATGCTCCTCTCACGCTCTATCGTCTGACGTGACGTTGACCCACTTGACCAATATCGACGCGATGTTCAGGCGGAAACGTGGCCGGCCGCCTAAAAACCGAGTGATCGAGATTTGGTCCGGAGGTGACCCAACGACGCACACCCATGATTCTCCTCAAGCGATCTTCACCAGTTTCAAACTACCCAAGCCTCAGACTCCCAGCTTGATGAATCCAAACCCGGTGACGGAGGAGAGGGAAGGCAGCGTCTCGCCGTCGAATAGTTTAGGCGAGCCCGAAGGGTTCACGACTTACAATCCTGACGGCTGCCCAGACTTGGCCTGCGTTTTGAGGTCCACCAGACATCACCACTGTTCTCAGCCGAGGTGTCACTTTTCCACGGACAGGCCGGACCAACTGTTGATGCACAGCAAAGATTTTCACGATAACGTCGACATACCACCGGGTTTTGCGTTTTTCGACAAGATGGTCGACTGCCGGCTGCCCGGTTGCCACAGCAATCGCGTGAATCGGCATTTCCATTGCACCAGACCAAACTGCGGCTACTCGTTCGTGAGGTACTCAACGATGGCCATGCACGAGAAGCAGCACAGCGGCCACTGCGACGACAGGCCGTCCTCCGAGTACTCGACGAACGCTCAGGAATGTCAGACCCAGCCGCTGATGGTGCAGGAAACAAAACCGAGGATCCAAGTGAAGAATCCTGCGGAGTTAATTGAGAAGCCGGAGGAGAGTCTTGTAGCTGATTTGGAGAACAGATCCATGAAGGAGGAGAAGGAGCCGGAGATACCCAGCCCCGATGCCAACAAGACGACCGGTGAGTAGTACTCGTTTTTGCCCGACACGAACCAGTGCACAATTTTGTACAGTTTTTATCATCACACGAGTTCTGTTTGGTAGCTACTTTTGAGATTTTTTTTACAATTTTGAGATTTGAAAAGATGCATGTCTCTCTGCACGCACACGCACCCTTAATTGTACATTAAACAGCACACCTTCGATTCCTTTTTTTTTTTTACTTACCGTCGAACGGGTAATCCTTCCGCAGCGATGCATTTTCTATGTGGGTTACATAGGCCACGACGTTAATACATATTGTAATCATGCATTTGCATCGCATTAATGTAATTTCAATACTGCATTTTAAATGGCACGTTTTAATGATACAAAAATAAATTATATCCAAGGAGAAGGTTTTGCAATATATAAAATTGCGTAAGGGTTGACCCGTACGTTTTTGATTCACAATTCGTATTGTAAAAGGAAAGGTGGTTGTAATCATAGATGGGAGGTATATTTGAAGTGTTGGTTGTTTGGTTGATTGTTGCTAGTGGTGAGGGCGGCAGGCACCTATTATCCGGTCAGCGGACCGCCGAGTGAACCCGCACTTCCGGGCGTCGTGCTATCCATGCGAACTTCCGTGCACCAAGGTTCGTGTTTCTCTATCGAAATTGCCTTGAAATTGTGTTGACATTCTCTCTCTCTGTCTAGTTTAGTTTATCGAAACGAATCCTCAGAGATCCACTCCGCCACTTTCCATTTATCATCCTTATAGAGTTCTTCAAGTCAGATCTTTCGATTACAGAATCTCCGGTCCTCCCGTCGACCAGTTCAGCCTCGCCGCATACCCTCTACGGACCAGAGCAAAACTGCGGCCGACCTTTTTGCAAATTAAAACGGAAGAACCATTATCACTGCAACGCGTGCAACCAGGCGTTCTCGGATCTGGATCGGCTGGTCGCTCACATACCGAAGCACTCGACGGGCGTCATCCTCAGCCAGCAGCAACACGACTTGACGAGTCAACCGACGAATCAATTGCAGCACGACTACTTGACGCAGTTGTCGCAGAAGCACGACTTCATGGCGCAGAACATTCAGAACTTCCAGACTCAGATGCAGCGGCAGATGCAACAGACGCTGGGTCAGATGAGCCAGCAGCAGGTGCAGCCGAAGGAGGTGAAGCTGGAGCCGACGAGATGCGGGTACGACGTCGGCGTCCAGAACGTTCCGAACGTAAAACGAGAGCCCACCGAAATCGTCAAAGACGAGGGGAACAGTTCGGTTATGGATACTAGCGAGAACGGGCAATTGTCGCAACCCGGCATACCTCCCAACGTTCAACAGTCACCGGTTCCAACTAGTTTCGAATTGGACCTTAGCCACGGATTTCACTTCCCGAGTCCGGCAGTGATGGCTGCGATGAATCACCATATAGCGTTGATGAATCAGGCTCTGCCACCGTTTCTGCAACACGGGGGCATGTACTCTGGTGCACCGGGATTGATGTTCGCGCCCGGCCTGCCACCTACGAATTTTCTACCTCCTGCCAAGGACGAAAATCCTTTGGCATCGCTCGCAGCGAATATGAACCTGAAAAAGTCGCTATCGCCGCCTGACAGCAATTCACCCGAGGCGAAGAAGCAAAGGCTTCATCACTCCATGAGAATGCTTAAAGACGAGCCGGTTCCCGAAGGATACGTCAGGTCAGTATCAATATTTCTTATAGTAGTTTATATGAAATATGCCCTTAGATTTTGACATTGTCTATGATAGATGTATCAAAACAATATTCTCTAAATAGTATTTGTACTTCAAGAAAGTAAAGGCTTAATTTAAAAGAATTATTATGATAATTTGTTCGAGTAATCATCGTCTAAACTTAAGCATTTTTCGACACAAGTAATTTTCACATTAAGTAGTATACTTTATTACCACTCTCCTCAGTTTACAGACGAACTCCATTTCATCTGTCGTGTTCTTGATTATTTCAGGTTTAGATTCAATGAGGACTGCAGGTACAGTCACTGCAGTTACCGAGAGCACCAAACGCACTTCCATTGCATGCGCCAGGACTGCGGCTACTCGTTCTGCGATAAGACGCGTTTCGTCCAGCACACGGCACGCCACGAGCGTCTGGACACGTTGATGGGCGGCGATTTCCAGCAATACCGGGCGAACGTGCCCTGCGGTCGAGCGCAGTGCGCGTATACCTCGTCGTTAGGCTCGATGCAGAACAAGGCGTCGCACTTCCACTGTCTTAAGTGCGACTTCGTCTGCACGGACACGAACAAGGTCGTGGCACACAGGCGGCAGCATGCGAAGCTGGACAGCATCGCCGCCGCTGGCTTCCAGAAGTTCACTCCCAGTCAGCCGTGCGGCGCGGTGCAATGCCAGCACTCCGGGAAGCAGACCCACTATCACTGTCTTCAGTGTCAGTACGCCGTCCTCGGACTGGCGCAGATGTCCGCTCACAAGTACCGGCACATGGACACATAACGAAGCTCTCGTTGGATCGACGAAGAGGCAGACATTCCTCGAGCGAAGATGGTTGCGTGTCTCTCCCCGACCCCACCCCACCCCCCGAGATCGATTATTATTAACCCGGCCCGGGCGACGGGGAGGAATCAGCGGGGCGCGCTGGATCTTTTGAATCGGTTTTCGATCCGATCGGAAACAAGAAAAAGACACGAGGAGAATCGAGAAATAAAAAAGACGAGACATTCCCGGCAGAATTTTGCTCGCGATTGTCCACGACGATAACACCGATTGGATGATTAGGAGCAGACCCCGACCGCGGCCTAGTCATTAATCTTCGAGTTTCGAATCCGGCCCGCCGACGCCGGTCGATTCGTTTATCGAATTCGTAACGTGTTTCGTGTCTTCTCGTTCGGACGCATCGAATAATGTCGGACCGTCGCGTCCGCCCGATGACTTCGTACTTACGAGGCAAGCAAGAGGTATCTACGATCGATGTCGGTCGATCTTCCAATTCGTCGGACGGCGAGATCCTCGGACATTTCTTTCTTCCTTTTGTCAAACCGCGAAGTGGCGCGGTTCAGGGAAGAAGGTATAGCCTGATTCGCTGAACACGAAACAAGTAGACAATAAAAAAAACACGGACGGCGAGGGAGCGATGATAGCTTTAGATTTAAAAAAATAGGCGAGGAGAAAAGACAAAGTATAATATTTAATAGCGAAAAGACCTTGTACATTTCGTTTTTCTTGTTCTTTCCCCTTTTTCTTTGTTCTTTCTTTTTTTTAGTAGCACCCGTGTACCCTCCGCGTGCTGCGAGTAGTATGAGTCAATAATTTAGACGACTTGGCTCCTATATCTAGAATTATAGTTTAGTTTTAATGTGTGTATGCAAAGAACTGAGTAGAGAATCAAACTATCATGGAATTTACTATCCATTTGGAGAAATACTGTTCGATATTGCCCAAAACTTATTTTTTTTGTACATCCATCGTTGAAGACCATTATTCAAAGTTTTAAATTTAATTCTCTTAAACTTTTAGTCAAAAATCGTTGGTCCTTTTAATTTTATATCTATTTGACGAAGATCTTTTATTTAATTTTTTAAATGTATTAATTCCAAATTTTTGGTCGAGGCAAAACAAAGGCGAGTTGAAAAGACAAAAAGCATTATGTCTAGTCCATTGCACCATCGATGAAAAATGTATGACCATTGCTGACCAATCTAAAAATAATTCAGCGCAGGAAATTTACTCATCATCAATAGTGCAATGATTTATCCTACGATCATCCACAGTTTTCCTTCTTCCTGTTTTTCTATAAACACCAAGTGGTAACGAATCGTACTAAAGATTACAAGTACCGCAACCAGGAGGGTACCGCGTTTTATTATTAATCGTATTACGAACAGTATTGATTAAATAAAAATGAAAAACACACAAAAATACTACGAAACTGAGAGTTAACAAAAAGACTGCCAGCCAAGACGAGACACAACGACTCGTTTGTTGAAGAGGCAACCGTTTGATTGCTGGATAGTGAAACCAGTCAACGTTTTCATTGAATATATAAAAAACAAACTGATGTGTGCGAGTAATAATGAGATTCAAGTGGGAAAAGTGTATAAGGAAGCTGTATACTCTAAAATGCAATCGAAAGCTCGGAAATGGAGGCGGCCAGGTGTGTGTATTTTGTAATAAACGTGCGTTCAGAGAGGATAACAGATCTCGCGTTGTTCACAAGGGATGTTAAAAAATGTCGACCTTGCTTTCACTTTTGTAAAGTCTTTTACGTTTCTCCAGATACTTTTATATATTATTACTGAATGAATTTTTTATTACACATTTTTCAATCTTACATTTGATCAATTAAATTAAAAGCTCAATTTTCTCTTCGAAATCAAGAGAGTAGGCGACCATCCCTTTGCAAGAAGAGACGATCGACGAGTAGCACGACGAACCTAAGAAAAAAAAGACACTGAGAAAACTGTATTTTTCGATGCGAGGAGTACGATTAGACCGCGTAGCTTTTAGAGGAACAAAACGAGGAGACGTGCGTGTGTTGTGGATGCGCTGGGTGCCTTTAGTGTTTTCTTCCCCGGGACTTTTGTAGGACCGTGCCTTAGGAAAACGATGAAACCGATTTTTTAAAAGGAGAAAAAACAAAGACAGATGCCAGATAACATACGATAATAAACGGTGACGCAGTCGTAGAAAGTTAGTGCCTTAACGGATCGCGTTCCAGGTATACGAAACAACGAAGATTCAGTCGCTAATGATAATGACTAACTAATTTTATCTCCTTTGTCGACAATATCCAAAAAATAGTTACTACGAATTTCAACTTGGAAATATTCAAGAGGCTTGCGACTGATATTGCGATTCACTTCAACTCTTTTTAGACAATTTTTTTAGCGCTTTAACGAGTCGAGCACCGTAGCTCGTTCACTGTTAAGAGACCCGTTTTTTATTTATTCCTTCTTAAAGCAAGACTGCACTTGGTCAATTCGTTTCATCCGAGGCTACGAATTAAAGAACAAGTTTCAAGGACCTATCATTTTATTTAAGAATATTTTCCTGTATAATTATTCGGCTTATCCAAAGTTCAACAAGATCGATCGATCATTATTTGCTACAAATTCGTATATAATTGTGAATAATAGAATCAGATAAGAAAACGGGTCTCCCCACCGATCCAAGACGAGCCACCCCGAAATCGAGTCCTAAACCTTTCGCCTATTAGTCTGTAGAATATCATTCCACTAGCAAGGTTACGCGTGTCAACGAAGTCGATTAGTCACATATCGATCCTCCCTAATCCTCTCGGGTGTCTCCCACAGTAATTCAACCAAATCGCGAAACCGTTCAAAACCATTTGCAAAAATGGAGTTCCACAAAGCTAGAAGTCCGGCTGTTGAATATTCCTACTGACTCCATAGACGTTTACTCCTTTAGAAAAGGACCTCCAACGTCTGGCGGGTCGAACATTGATTGTACGGGATTCTAGCTTGTAGGAGAACCTCGAGAGCCGAGCCCTTATAAAAACGAGTGCCATAAACGATGATGAAGTGTCACTCAACTGTGTATAGCGTTGAGATAACAAGAGGAACGTTGTAAAATATTTATTGTAAAGCTTGCGATTGATGGTGAACGGAGGGAACCTGAAAGTGGTGAATACCGCGAGGGGATCGAGCGTTCAAGCGGGCGCTAACACCCCAACCTCGATGGCTCATCGCCTAAGGAGGGAGTTGGAATGTAGACGAGAACAGAACGAGAGACCGTTTTCGGAACAGAGACGATGAACTGAGGTTGCCTTATATAACTATCGAGCCTATATTATATATAAATATATAAATAGATATATATTATCGTGAAGATCGTCGTGGACGGTTTTTGAGGAATATTAACTACGAAATGAACATCGTGTGCTTGAGCGAGTGGATGCGATTGGATGTGAGGTGAAAGAGAGCATGGAGAAAGATAACGTATACCAGTAGAAAGCGTACTATTATTTGAGAGACGTAGAGAGAATAAGAGAGAGAGAGAAATTTATCGTACGGTCATAGTATTAAAATATCTGCTGTATGGATGTAAGAGAAGAAAGCTATTATATAATTTTATCTATTATTATTAATTATTAATTAATATTCTCTATTATTATTATTATTATTATTATTATATTATTATTGTATTATTATTATTATGGATAAGTATCGGAACTACACATCTTATGTAGCTGTGATTTTGCTTTCGAACGAGTAAAAATTAAAAATATTTATAGCAATGAATGGTACCAAGCGAATAACTGCAAACTCAGTCCTAATTAATCCTTCGATTCTCTTTCCCTTTCGATAATTTAATTGCATTTGAATCCTACGGTGAAAAATAATGCTGGAATAAAAGTCGAATAGAGAGGGAACAGAATCACATCGCTCTTATTCCGTCTAATATTACTTCACTAAAGCTTAAGGGGGTAGACTCCGATAGCGGCGCGATAAGGGAGAATGTTACCCACAAAATTAGCCAAAAATATGGGTTTAAGGGACTAGACTTTTCGTTCTTATATAAGAAGATTCCAAGACAGAAGCAGAACATTCCATAGAAGAACTAGGTAAAATGTGGATTTAATTAAGATTGCTTTGAATGAAATCAAGACCAGCGCACGCTAGATTTAACTTTCCGCTTTCCAAAAATCTTCTTCAAGTACGAACAGTATAATCCGATAAATCCATATTTTGCCTGGTTATAAATAAATTTTCCCGTCAAATGTTAGAAAAGTCAGTGACTACCCCTTAAGTGTAATCAATCTAATCACAAGCCGAGGATGTTTGAATTTTATTTTTTCTGTGTCGGTATGACAATCGGACGAGAGACATGAGTTCATAAAGTGAAAAGTCTGTGCTAGAATCTTTGGATTTTTATATATTTTTTTCCTTCCTTAAGGATTGAATTAGTTTACGAAAATCAGCCCACAGTTTTCTGAACGCTTTTACCGAAAATTGAAACCGCGTTAACACGGCTGTGGTTCTTCAGGGGCTAAGAACGAGTATCACAGGTCATCGTGAGATGTCAGTAGCTACCTATTTACTTCCGAACTTTTAGTCACGTCACCGACGGAATCTTCGAATGGATCAAATTCAAAAATAGTAATTAAATCTATGGCAGTCATTGAAATAGATACAAGTTTATATTATATACACATTGGGAATTTATCAGTCTGTGTAGTTTGAAGATTTTTACATTTCAAGTATTTGCGGATTTATATAATTTTTAGTTCGAGGGAATGTTGTGGAAGATAGAAATGGAGGCGAGTAGAATTAACCCTTTCGCTACGGCAGTCCGTTCT
>NW_017142786.1:69404-75258 GCF_001652005.2 Ceratina calcarata
ATTATAGTCGGCACCCGTACACACAGCACGTCGCGCGGCCGCCGACTATAGTCGGTGTCCGTAGCGAAAGGGTTAAAGGTAAGTAATAAACAGACTGCGAATCTTTATCCAGAAATAATACTTCCGTGATGTCAATTTAAAAAATCAAACATAATTGAGATTTCTTTTAGCTATAGAAAATAATTATGCACTCCTGTCATGGTCGTAGGTCTCCGTAGGTCGCAGAACGTAATTTTTAGTGCCGTAAATGGCGTAGGTAGTGGACCTTAAACATTTGGCAGTCCCCACCTGCCGATTCGGTGTCAAACGTGGATCCCTGACCTACGGAGATTTCCCATTACGTTACGATGCCGTTACGGTGCCGTTACGTCTGTGTGCTCTTCTGTGTGCAAAGTCAAATTTAAGTCTTAGATACGGAAAGAAAAATACGAATGAAGATGAGAAAAGCGATAAACTTTTTAAAATCTGTTCTTTCTAATCATAAATAGAAGACCGATCCTTTGAACCAACTTTGATCTTGCTTATCTTCATTCACCTCTCGACTCTAAATGTTAATGCGACAACAATTTTCCTAACGCCACGAAAGAAATTTATGAAAACTTTTACCGAGGAAAATACACCGCGAGCAATTTTTATCACCTCTTTATCAAAGATTAAAGTGTAACATAAACAATAAAAATGTCATAAATGCGTTTCAACTACTTGCACAGTAACTATGTACCTACGCCGCGCACACGAGTTTATCTAATCTTTGTAATAAAAGTGTAGATAAACCTTGCCGACGTTTATTTCAAGTATCTAATCCGGAATTTGCAATGCAATATGTATAGATGTATGTTACGAGCATTAAAAATTGATTTGCTGACATCGTAGAACGCTATTTGATGTTCTCTTTGATGTCGAAAATATTATAGTAACATTGAGTGAGTCACAATATGAATCATCTGTTCAGATTGTTTTTCTTTGTTTTACCAAACTCCTATTACGTAAAACCAGACTTACTTTGGCTTTAATCTAATTTAGGTGAAAATAGAATTAATTGAATATACATGATGATTTATTAACTATTGCCACTTGAATAACTTCCACATTTTTTTAGATAGACAGAAATGGTTAAGGCAAAAGTTGTTTAATTTTGAGGAACACATTACAGGGTGTGCATAATTTTTCTACAGGTGCTTAGGAGATTTGAAGGTAAACTTTGATTTTCAAATACTATGTGGTATTTTTTTATACATCAAACGATACAACTAGACATGCTTCATAAAAAAAAACGTACTGACTTATGTATGTCGAAAAGTTAGTAGTTTAGGAGAAATATCGATTTAAATAACTTTAAAATTCATACTGATATTTGCATTTAGTTACAGGAATGATTCAACATAACGAGGAATCGCATCACAGCATTTTAGAAATTGATGAAGTGAGGACTGGCTTACGTTATTTAATGTATTGGCTGATATTTTGCAGCAGTCAGCGATAATACGCTGCTTCATATCTAATTTCAGCACGAATTTTAGAATCATTTAAATTGAAATATCTTCTAAACTACTAGGTTTTCAACATATAGTACTTCTTTACAGTGTCTAGTTGTATTGTTTAATGTATAAAAAAATACCCCACTCTATTTGAAAAAGTAAAGTTGACCTTCAAATCTCCACCTGCAGTAAAGTTATGTATACCAGTTAATGTGTCCCTCGAAATCAAACAATTTTTGTTTGAACCATTTCGTCCTATTTCAGAAAATGTAGAAGTTATTCAGGTGGCAATAGTCGGTGAATCACCCTGTATAATAACTGTTCTTAAATTATCTGCGAGACACACGATGCGTCAGAAACAATAAAACGACGTGGAACAAATGTGAAAACGAATAAAAATACAACGCTTCCCACTAGCGGATGATTAGCTTACAGCAACCTGAACAA
Source organism: Ceratina calcarata (assembly GCF_001652005.2). Classification (NCBI taxonomy): domain Eukaryota; kingdom Metazoa; phylum Arthropoda; class Insecta; order Hymenoptera; family Apidae; genus Ceratina; species Ceratina calcarata. Next base: position 71,330 of record NW_017142786.1, read on the forward strand.
ATCGATATATCCATTGGACTTATTCCACCCGCAAAGAAACGCAGCCTCAGTGGTCTTTTCCCTCTTCGCTGCTCGTTTCTTCGATTCTCTCGTTCCGCAAGAAGCGAGACGAGATTCCCGCAGCCGCGGTAGAGATCGTAAACCGACGTTCGCGGCTACCAGGAAAAATGCCGTTTGTGGGTTGGCCAGGGCCGTGTATCCGCGTGGCCGTTCGTCGACCCGTCGACGACGACGCGACGCGACGCGACACGTACATATAGGGCAGGACGAAAAAGCGCACAAGAGAATCCTGTGTCACGAGAATAGACGAGTTTCTGTGGCCACCCGAAGCGAATATGTACTCGCATCAGAGGAAGGCAATGCGAGTGCTTCTCAGCTGAACAATTATTTCCAGTACACGGAGAAACGCGATTCTATATTTTACAAAAGCTATTAAGCTGAATCGAGAAGTTTTAGACTATTCTAAAGCTGACGCTGTATTTACAGTTTTATCGAAATACAAATAATCAGACGTTTACATAATTTCAATAAACAAATACATTAATCTAACTAATGTGCAATTCCCAATGTCAAGAAGTATGCTGTTTTATACTTAGATAACTAGGAAAAAATAGTGCAAAATATGCACACGTCTCCTTAGCTTTCGTTCTTCCCACTACTCGACCCCTTTCGCGCGCTCGGACGCTTTCAGTGATGTTTGCAAGCATTCCCGACCTATTTCGCAGCATCTTAGCGCAAAATGAAAATGTATGTTTTGTTGCATTTTTATTTTTTAAATCCGTTTGGAAAATTGAAATCGGACCATCTACGACGCATCCTGAGATGCTTAGAAAAACCCCAAGCTTATCCAAGAAAAAATAAAAATTGCGATTGTGCCAAAACTATAACCGATAGTGCCTACTCTGTGCACACATAAGGTACATATAAATTACTAGTTTTCCCCGAAAGCCCACCCCTACAAGTTAACAAATGGCGAAATTGTGAATTTTTTAGGAAACGTTGTATTTCCCGGTTTTTCCGGGTTTTCTCCGTTCCTAATTGCCCAATCGGGTCGTTCAAAAACACATTTTATTCGTATTTCGATTGGCTACAATTCGTCCATGGAGACCATTAAGATTGATTCATTACTTTTCATGTTATACATAAAAACTGAAAAAAGAATACGATTTTTTGGTTACAAATGTTTATATTAAATTAATAAATGACATTTTAGAAGTAGAAAACATAACACAATTAAACTATGAACTGTTCTTCACGTGATGGTACAATCGGTTTGCTAGTAGGATTTTTGTTACAGAATCACTGATACTTTGCTCCGTTGCTTGGCCTAGGACTGAATAAATCGTTATGTCATTAGAATTTATCTTATATGAATTTTGTATTATTTCTTCTATGATGATTAGCCGAGACTTAAGTAGGAAAGTGTAGATAAGGAATAATCGAGGAAATAAAATTTCCATCGAGTTCATCAATGAGTGTCATAAAAATAAATGAATTAGATGTCCTTTCAATTTTTATAGACGTAGCGTAGAATTCTGCGAAGTGTATATGATTTAAGTGTTAATCGTTAAAAACAAGTTGAGATGTTTTCGAACGACGCTGGATGCGAGTGAAAAAACATTCCCAAATTGATATTCATGAGCGTGCGTGTTATTAACGAACGATGTAATTAAATAAACATGCAGTAAAAGCAAAATAGCGATCTGACGTCTGTGTTTCGCTTCGATACGTGCCAAGAGAACAGTGACGTAATCATCGCGAATTGTCCCGTTTAAAAAAAGCAGTCCGCCCTTTTCGATGAACGAGACTATTTCGTCTGCTCGACGTGTATTATAAATATAAATCCTTGATAACAGTGAGCTGATATGATTGTAGGAAAATGGAATGTGAAAGCATGTGCATGATGCGTGTACTCTGAAAAAAATTTATAAGAGACATCGCGCTTATCCGCGTTATTAAACGAGGATTAATTAATCTCCTGATTAGGCTATAAGTTTCATGATAGACTGCGCGTTTTTATGCAGAACATGACTTTTCTGATACTAATCTAAGCAATGAATCGTAAATTAGATCCAATGTGTCAAATGTCAAGTTTAATATGTTAGAAATATTAATACATATCATAAACTTATATTTTACATCATTTTATATTTTACACATAGGGTCTTTTAAGATGGATGCATGAAATCTGTAGTCTAGTTATTATCTACATTTTACTTCTTAAAACAAGACTTTATTCACCATAAAAATCCGCCATTTTTACTAGAAATCATAAGTAGTCGTACATATTTCAAAACTGATTAACCATTTCAATATTGGACTTAACGAATCAATTTTTTAGAGAGATTAATTTACTATATAACGAAAAATTAAAGACAATTGATACAGGTTTCTAGATTCCTAAAGATTAGATTTAGATTTTTAAAATTTTAATCAATCCTCTAATAATAAAGCACGCTTTTTGTAGTTCTAAAAATGTTACATCTACAAAGTTTCATATAAATCGGTTAAGACGTAAAATGCAATGATAAAAGATGTTGAATTTTCTTTATTATTGTAAATTAATCTCTCTAATATTTAAAGAAAAATTAATTCGTTAATTCGAATATTGAAAGAATGATTCAATTTTGAAATATTTATGGGCTTCGCTATAAATTGTCTTTCAAATAATTCTATGATTGCACGAATTGCGAGTTCAGCGAATGAAGCACGAACGATGGGTCTCCTTCCACTGTTTCCAGATTTTGTGACACTGTGACAGGAATTTCAGAGAAATAACACAAAGATAAACGCAAATAGACGTTTATCGCGAATTTATCAGTGTATACAGTTGCCTTGGAGGATAGCAATCTGTAAACACCGCTCCGACGTACCGCCATTTTTTAACTCGCGTCTTCTTCTCGTTTTATAATACCCCACTCATTTTCGAATACTTACCTTTTCTTCAAAGTCCAATTCAAAGTATTTTCCATCTACGAGACTGTCAATTTACAGACTTAACAGATTACGCTGTCATGGTCATGTCGTGACAGCGTCGCGTCGTTCTAACCCATTATGCCAATTACTACTCTTTATTGTACCAAGGATCATCCGCATTGCGTAAGCTTGAAATATGCCAATTAACGTCGTACACAATCTCGGCTGTTATTGATCATTAATCGACTGTTTCCAACTGCCGATTCATTCCAGCTTGTACTTTAGTATAATTATAATTTCTGATAAAAGCCAATTATTAATGTTAAGATAGCAGTTACATTACTCCATTATATATGCATAACCGTCGATTTTTTATACCTTTGAAACAAGTGCGAATTAAAATTATATAAACGACTCTCTTCGCTTAGGATTCTACCGATACGTATAAAAAAACTGCCATCCGCATCGATATGCAATTAAAGAGTGAACAACAAAGTGACAAGTGTACTCGGTAAATGCCTCATCTATTATGCATAATGAAAGACGTGATAAACGAGGCGCGAAGCGTACGAGACAGGATTGGAAAGTCTGCGTCACATCTTATCTGATACACATGTTCGTGCGTATTTAACGATGTACACAAGTGCTCCGTCTTCTGTCAGGCCTAATCGAAAAGGCGCAGACCGTGCGGCGTTTCCCGTACAATTAGGTAATCATGTTCTGTCTAGTGGCACGCGACTCGAATTCGTGAATAGATGAAAAACCGATTCCTTGTTTCATTGGTTTTGATCTTTGCTCGCGGACGCTGCCGCGGCTAATGGCACTGAACGGACTCCTTGACATCGTTCCATTACGAAATTCCATGGTCCAATAATTCATGGACACGAATTTTCGTGCGTCGCAGCGAAATAGGATATCGAAAATGAGAATATGGCTCGAGGAATCGAAACATGATTTGAAATGTAGAAAGGCAATTATCTTTTAAGGATTCTAATAAAATAATTATTTTTAAT
>NW_017142786.1:78551-80755 GCF_001652005.2 Ceratina calcarata
GCCGAGATCAAGGAAAGAATAAATTCAAACTCTTTTTCCTCAAAATTTCTTATCAACTAGTTAAAAAAAATTTGATTCTGTAAATAGAATTGTAAGCTTAAATTCTGGTTGATATTCACGATTTAATCTGAGAATTAAATATCAACGTGGGCGTTAAATGAGATTTCAGGTAAATCATGTTTTATTGCAAGATATCGCTAGGACGACTATAGGCAAAATGTGTTACCATTAGTCCTAGAACTCCTGCATCCAGGGTTCGTATAATTTTTCCCGCACGGCTCGCTTCCCCTCTCTTTTTCGCCCGTATTTCGATCCCTACTACTATTCTCCTCATGCGCCATCGCTGACCATGCCTAGCATACCCCCATCAAGTACCAGTTCCCACCATGGTCGCGTTGTCCCCACTTTCCGGCGGAGGAAAAAATTATATGAACCCTGCCTGCGCCAGCATGGCCTTTCAAACCATTTCTTATGACATTTGAAGCTTAGGTCTGATTACCCATAAATTTCTTAAAATAATAATCTTAAGACCTCTGTCAAAAGTTTGAAACATGTAATAAAAAGCTGTGTCCAATACTTGAAGCAATGAACTTTTAGGAAAAATGGTAATTACAGAGGATTAAGGTTTATAAAATTCTACAGCCTGTTTTTTCTTTTCTTGAAATAGAATATAGTAAAATATAGAAGTAATATAACTGATACTATTCTAGAAATAGAATACATTCCATGAATATATTCTAAATACTCTTAAATAAAATTATTGTTGATTCTATTTAAGGGCTAATGCAACCTTAAGATAAAAGTTGTATAAATAGTCAGACGAATTGTGAAGCAATCGGTTTATAGACAAAACATATCGTTGGTACATTGTATTGCGATTTTTGCTCGCCCACGTCTGGCGACGATAGCGAAATGGAAGAACGGCGCAGATAAGAGGAGTCCAAGTGTCGCCGGAACCTCTAATCGGCGTGCACGGAACGTCGATGGACCATCGTCCACGGGGGCGATAGGAAATTAGAAAATGACAGGAGGGATTTCCAGAGGCGTGGATCACGCGCGGGTCGCGTGGAAACGCGGATGCGTCGCGGTCGCCTACTATTCATATTTATTTCTCCTCTCGTCGTCTCCCAAGCTTTGTGATCGCATTACGTCAGAGATCAATGAATCGTTGCATAAGATTCTGCCCGGGTTTTATCACTGACGATTGCTAATCGCTCGCAGCGCCGAGTTACACTTTTTTCGACATTGATAATCTATTATCAACTAATCGGCGAGTCCTGGTATCCAATACGTATGACGGAGACTGAAGAACTTGCTACACCGGTTTGCAAATTGACCAACGCTGCAATTACTCAAAAATCAAACACGATTTCTCATGCATTTCTCAATAATTGAAGACAGTTACACTTCTCTTGTTAATATATTTCCTATTAGTTAATCATGTTGTGATTGTTTAGAAATAATTGATATCACTCAAGTGCTGAGCCGACGACTTTTTCAATTGAAAACTGAATGGGTCAGAAGAAACGCGATAACAGTGGATAGTTCGCAGTTACACAACTTCTTCGCTTCTTCTGCACGTGATTAGTTTCCCTCAAGAGAAGACCTCGGCTCTCGCGACTAATCGCTTTTTGCAACATCGTCTATTTCCAACGTAACCGTATTACGAATAACGAAAGTGAATCTAAGACGCAGTGATTCTTTAACGATCACGCGGTCCCAATGCTAGGTTAGCTTAAATTTGAGTATCTCCGTAAATATACTTGGAAGTTTCGCTGGACTTTGGTCCCTCGGAGCGGCGTGTGACACGCTGTTACAAATTAGGATTCTGCGGTCTTGATAACGTTTCAGTGTGTACATATACACGGCTTTTACTCGGTTCGACACGTGCTAGGCTGTCGCGTTCCAGTGAACTTTTCGTAATGATCACGTGCCGTGCGTGGCACTTGAATTCGACTCACGTTTTCCCACTGTGCTATCTATACTTTACCCATATGCGCAGTTACTAGGATTAATCCGATCCACTCCTTTCTGTGACCCAGTTATTATCTCTGCATGTTCACAGTTTCGTTTAACTGGGTTAGTAAAGGTTTTTCTGGGTTAGAAAAGGTTTAGAGACACACACAAGGCAAAATGAAAATCAAAGAATCATAAGGTGTGAATTATCCAATTTGAATTATTTCTCTACTTTATTATTAAGTATC
>NW_017142786.1:80841-97594 GCF_001652005.2 Ceratina calcarata
AATAATTTGTTAAACTCGAAACACTTCTGTATTCGATTTTAGTCCAACATGTCTGAATTATAAATACTTTATAAGAATTCTATGTCGCAAGAAACTGAACGTGTTTTGCTCCAATTCTCTCGTTGCTCTCGAATGCCTCATTAACATCTACAACGTAATAAACTTAAAGTAAGGTAATGACGCTAACTGGTAATGTGAACCCCTATCGACATTTGGAACCAGACTTTCGAAAGAGCACGAGCTTTCCTCGTGATATACCTAAATATCTACGTGACTGAGCCCTCGTTTCCTTCGCCCATCCCTTTTCGTTATCCACGTACAGCTGCACTCGTCAATTCTATCCACGCTGACACAGACCCCGAACGCAATTGTGTTGTATGTACGAGAAAACGGGGGAAACAGATATTTACGCACACTAGTTGGATAGTTCTCATACTGAACGAAGCGTTGCTGTGTTGGTGAGAACGGTATCATTGATTGCAGCGTACGCATTATTCTCTGAAGAAGTCCAGCAATTGGTTCGCGGGCCAGAGTTGTATCTACAGTTTCAAACACCCTGGTCGATATTTTGTATATCTTAAAAAGCATTTCTATAAAATATTCTATATAATATTTTTATTGTATGAGGTTTTCTATATTTTATATTGCATAAATATTTTTATAGTAAACGTCTCTACTTCTATTCACTGGCTTATGATTAAATATAAAATGATTGTATTTTGAACACCTGATTTTATAATGGACAGTTCTATATTATATTTCATACCTCATATTGTATAAATAGTTTTACTGCACAATGAACAGTTCTATATTGCATTCTATATTTTACGTTGTATAAATGCTTCTTCTGTATGATGAACAATTCTCTATTGTGTATTTTATATCGAATAAACGCTTTTATTGCATAGTGAACAGTTGTATATTGTATTCTCTATATGTATTCACATGAACTGATTAGAACTGAATGGGCAATTGATCAGAACTACTATAAATCTCGATATGATAGATAATATCATGTATAATGAGCAGAACGATAGAGAATGATCACATTGGCATTACAATTGTGTCTGAGATTCAAATAAATTGAAACAGTCTGGATGCTATGTAATAAAAAATTAAATTGCACGATGTAAGTATTTTTTTTAAACTTATTCTATAACTATTAGACTGTATAATAAATAAAACGCAGTGGGAAGTTGAATAATTATCATCTACAATGTCAAAGCAAAAAAATAATTGTAGAATGACTACGAATATTGTATCTACCCTATGAGTTGTTTGAAAAATCACGATCTAACTTATGTTACACGTATTAGAATGAATTTGAGAGAACCCGTAAAGCCTGCAGTAATGGCGGTACTGGCCGGCGCCCTTGTGTGCCAGCCGAGCCACCAATCGACTGTTCGACTGGTTCGTGGCACCGGGACGCTGGTTAGAAAGGAACTCGCAGCTGAGGTCGCTGCTCGTGCAGACCACTGTTAAGTACTGGCAGCGTCGCCGGTTAGCTTTTTGGTCATAGTCGTTGTGTGTTGCCGTAATCGCGAGCGCACGTAGACTACTGTGCACAGGCAACCAGGCAGGGTTCCGGTCCCGTGCTCCGAAGCGAGCGGTAAAACGAGCGCAGTCGAGGAGTTCGAGGTCTGATCGATCACCGCCTCGAAATAAAAAGAGGAAACCGCGAGCCTATCAAGAGACGTACGGGCATATTCTGTGAATCCCCGAACGTGTTCGACGTTTATGAGAAGTGCAGTTAGAAGAAACGAAGGAAAGGTGTATATATGGTCGGTGCTCGACCCTAACTGAGCCGTCCGTACGATACAGCTGAGCGAAGAGGTGAGTAGTCGTGGAACTTTCGAGTTTCTCGTTCAATCTAATTCCAACCCTTGGTGAACCATTCAATTGGCCCCATGGCCAGGCGTAATCGCGCGTCCCGTTGCTTCCTTTCTAATCAGCCCGTGACCGGGGGGTCCTAATAAGTATCGGAAAGGATACTCTCAATCTATGTACTTCAGCGATTAATTGAACTTGGACGATTATTGAAGTCTTGATAATGAAACTATCGATTCTATCCTAAGCACTGATAAATGAATCTATGGTGTCTACGATTTCCTGGAAATTCGGTTTCCGTTTGCGGTTTTATCTGACACAATTTTCAATAACTAATAACATCAACCGTGTCGACATAAATTCAAAGACAATATCATAAACACACGAAGGCCAAGTGGGTGTTATGTTCAATTTATTAAATTTATAAACGAATATAATTTTCACAGAAAAATTATTAATAAACCTACATGATTTAATTAAATTTGAAGATCGGTGGTCATCAGGCGAAGGAGTGTTGGGAATTCTTTGAAAGCATGAAGGTTCGGTTCTGTTTCAGTCCCCCTTGTTTACCTCGTTAGCAATCAATCCGGATTAGCGTCGAGCGACGCGCGCAGGAGTCGTCGATTAGAGTCGAGAAACTTCGGAGCGCGGCGGGAATTCGAATTCTGTGCGCGGAGATCCTTGACCGTACACGATTAACATAAATTTACAGCTTAACAACGATGTATCAATGTAACCTTCCCACCATTTCGGAATGTATTTTGATTTTTACTCGGCTAGTACGCAGAGAAATCCCGTCGTTGTGTGCGCCGTTCACTGGCTTCGCGACGGTACACACCACCTACGCGGCTAAACAATTTGCGAGGGACAGGAGGGGCGACGGGTGACGAGTATATTATGAACCGGTGAACCGGCCTGCGGGAGTGTCAGAGAACTTGTGTCATCGCGAGAGAGCGCATCGCGCAGATCATACTCTTCAAACGTACTGTGAAGTAGCTATTGTTCGCGGGTTACATCGGTTAAAAATTTTTCTCCATTCGTTTCAAGGTATATACAATGTGACCTTGAGTTCTTATTTATAATCGTGTAAAATGATAATTAGAAATTTTTTATGATTTCCTAATCAACGAAGTGTACAAGAGATTTCGTACAATTATATTTAAGACACTGGACAATCTCAGTTGACCTTAATTAATAGTTGACAGTCTAGACAGATAATTTTATCTAGCAATTTGGGTTTAATGACTGTCGGTCTTCAAACGCGAGTTATTTTTGCTTAGAAATTTTTGGCCGGCCGCTTACATAGTTAGGACGGTTCGCGTTAAAGTTCGAGCGAATCGATTGGCGAAGATACCGGGGCCGTAGATTGTCTGAAAAAGCACGGCCGAGCCGCGAGTTAATCTCAGGTCATTTGGGGCTATCGGTTTCAGGCGTTTGCTCTTTTTTTTTTTTCTTTTCGTTATTCTTTATTCCCATTAAAGTTCGTCGCTCATCTTTGGCAAACTGGCGAAAGTCGAAGGTCTCTGAGTGACGATCGACACATTACGTCGAATCGTTATTGGCCAAAGATTCGAGGGGACGACACAGATTAGCTTGTTTGATTTCGTACCTCGTAAATCAGCCGAAATTGTGGGGAATTTTTTAATCATGTAAACATGATGTAATTAAAACAAATAATGATGTTAGAATACGAGTATTCTATATATAGTATTAGAAACGTTTATTTGCATGCTATGGACAGACCGGTTTGCAATAAATTTATTAAGCAAGACTATTATCATTTTATGAATCCATTATCATCTTTTTTGCAGAGAGGAAGAACAATAGTGCGAGTTCGAAGGACGGAATAATTAATTAGCAGCGTGTTTTCATTATCTGAACGGGCATGTCGAAAGTGTCGGGAATTATGGAAAACGACGAGGCCGTTGGGAAAACAACTTTGGTCCGAAGCGTTTCCAACATGCTGAAAGGTGAGGTGATCCGCTTTATTTTCCAGCGACGATAACCCGCGAAACGGACATGACGTAACTGGCCCGTGTACTACAATTCGCTTATTACCTTATTACAAGTTGCGACAGCGATTTACTGTCTCTCGTTTTCTATGCGTGCAGCTAGAATTTCATGTATACCGGTTTTGCATCCACCTCATTCATTAGATAGTGAATCGACAAACACGTATGAACTTTCAACAATCGCAAATAATGTTCGAAACTGACAGTCACGAACATATTGCGAATTTTCATATAAATAACAACTTGGAAGATATCTATGCAAAGAATGATATTTAGTAATGATCTCCTTTGATCCGTTAAACATGATGTATTCTGCTTAGTATTTATTTAGCGTACTTCTTGGATCCTTTGATCGAAATAAAATTAATTGGACATTTATGTAATGTCTAATCTAACAGATATATGTATAATTCCCAGTATGAAGGATATTTTTTATTACAAAATATTTTTATAAAAAGGCACTTTATTAGAGGGTCTAATCTCTAATTTGATACATAGTCAATGTAATATCAAATAGGAATGACATAGTATAGAAACAAATAATGTGTAATAATAGTATGCAAAATGGAAATATTTAAACATGACATGAATTTTGTCTGCTNTCTTTTTCTATAATGTCAAGATAAAATAAAATTCTATTCACTAACCTATATAAAATATTTATCTAATGCATTTTTTACGTTCCTTTAAATACACAATTTTGGTATAAATGCATAAAGTCCGCAATGTAGTAATAAATATTATCAAGAATAATATAAAACCGTATTAATAATTAATTTATACTACAAGCTCTTGATAATTATTTCTGCGATGTATAATTACACTTAATATTCTTCTAGATGGAAGTAACAGTGGGCCACCGACGTTGTTTCGTCACCCGTCGATGCAGAAGATTCGCCACTGCTGCCAGAACTTGAATCTCTTCCCGTACCTCCTCTACTCGTTTGACAACTCGAAATCGCATCCGATAGTGAAGAAAGTGCACCTATGCTTGGGCCAGTTCCTGGAGACGCTCACAACCAGACTGTTCTTCCTTTACAAGAACGTCAGGCGGTCCGTGGTCCCCGTCGTCCACGCGAAGGAGGCGCTAGAACCGAGCGTCGAAGTGTCACCGGCCTGCAAACCGAAATTACGAATACTTGACCAGCAACAGAAGCGCAAACAGAAGAACCCGCTCTTCCTGACCATGGCCGTGTATTTCGCGCCGTTGCTATTAATCCTCCAACTGATAGGCCTGTTCATTTTAATGGTGGGCGAGAAGTACACGCCCGGCTTCGTCTTCCTAATCTCGGCGCTTCTGTGCCTCGGCTGCATCTCGCTCAAGATTCTCGTCCACGAGACGGCAACGCACAGCCAAGACAGATGCGAGAAAAGCAAAGTCGAATGATCGGTACTCCTACGCCGAGGCAAGGTGAAAGCGAAGCTTGCCGCGAACAGACCGTCTCGTTAGATCAATAGACACGAGAGCAATCGAGAGAGGCTTCGTTCGCAATTCCGTTCAACCCCATAGCCCCCCCCCATTCACGTCTCTCCCATGAATTATTATTCTTATCGCTACGATTTACTTAAACGCGATCAAGTTTAATTATTCGCTTGATCGCGCGCATCGGACGGATTACCGTTATTCATTCGCTGGACGAGACTGTACGTATTTAATACGCCGATCCCCTCTGTGTTGAATTTGTTTCAGACACGATTCAATTCACATCAAGTATGACCGCGTTTCATGCGAATTCAACTTTCTGTGAAAATCAGAAACGTTATGTTTTATCGTGTAACATGTATTTCGTTTTAACAATCTCGTGATCTCTGTTAACGAGACGATCGGGGGATAAGTCAGATAAATGGTCACAGTCTCGTCCGGCAGAAAGTCCTTTTTCACCGTTAGATAGGACGGTAGTTGCGTTATGGACGTCGATCGATGGACTCGGTCGGTTCTTTCTTCTTCTTTTTTACGCTATACGCGAATATCTCTAAGCATTTTGTAGTTCGTCGAATTTATCGGACTGATACGCGTAATCGTATACGCGTGACGGTCACGTCGCAACGTTTCGGAGGACACGAGGATGGCTGTGCTAGCAGCTGAACGTGTGTAACGCTCTTCTGTAACGTCTTCGTTCATTCTTCTTTTTCTACTTTGCTCTTTTTTCTTTATAAGGAAAATATTTTAATCGTTGCCACGGCGTGCAATGAATTATTGTACGCGTTACTCGCGAGACGATGCGTCCTGACCCTCTATAGCAGAAGACTGAGAATCGTTTTAAACATTGTTGTATATAGAGAGAGAAAGGAATGATACGCGCCCAAGGAGAGAAAATATATATATATACATATATGTATATTATAATTGTTATACACACACGTGCGTGAAGAAAATAAATTTATTCTATATCTAGAGATTACGTATACGGTACGAACTGTCGATCTTCGTGAGAAAGATTTGATGCGTCCGCTGAACAACTTTAGGCTTAATCTGTGATCGAGTGGATCCAAGCGTGAACTTTCTCACGGCCCACTTGTCGTCCCATTTACTTAAGTACGGATAAGGAAAAATGTAACTTGGATCTTTCGTTATTTTTCCTTTTTTTTTAAATATACGTTACTTACAGTAACTTCTGTTTTACTTTCTTCTGATAAATAAAAGATCAAATTTTAATACTTTCTATTGAAATATTGTACGATTTGCGAAGTTCACTCGAAATTATCCCCATTAGTAGGCAATTAATTGAAAGTACACTGTAATACTTGTAAAATTGATTGAAATGACTGAGCGGGGCTCGAAAATAAAATTTCTTAAAATCTAATGTAATAGTAATAACTTTAATACTGTGTGTAACTGAGGGCCTACCTATTTCTCGTTATAATTGGAGTGCGAGCAGCAACGACAGGCAGCAATATAGGAAGACATTGACGAAAGTTGTGTACTGGTTCCCTGCGTTGTTCACTTGTGCCGTCGGCTGCAATTTCGCAGCGTGTGCTATCACGCGTGGAACGTAGCTTTGCTCGTGAACACTGTGGAATAAATGTGCGAATGGGCCTGAATAGAAAAAGAAAAGAAAAACAAGGATTTAAGTTTCCTTCAGCCTGAAATTCCTAGTTTGTCAAATAATGAATTTCTGTACATTGTGTGCAAAAGACATTAACATTAATATTTCTTTAGAGAAATGTTGATGCAGTTTGTATAGTTTAATTTAGTAAATTATATTTGAAAGAGCAAGTATGAATAAATGAATGAAGGCTCATTCGCACCTATCGCATAAACAGCTACGTCACCGCCACCGTGATAAGCTTCGTCTGATATGATATTCGCCTGTTGACTATACGTGAACGATCTTGTATCGTTTTTAGATGGATCTTCTCTTACTGCAATATTCTCTTTAACTGTGTATGCAATATTATTTGGCCCACCTGTGCTGTACGTTAACGTGGTATATGGAATTCGATCGAATTTGGAATTCTGAGCTATACCTATGGAAATCAATCTGCTATTAGATACAACATTTGAATTATTACATTTCGAATTTCTAAAGTCGGTCAGTGCAAAAGTACGTGCCCGATTAATGGATCAGGTCTCATCGTACTTCAGCATGGGTTTCGGCATTATGCTACAAACCTAAGATAACACTTTCATAAGTAGATTTGCGGATTTTATACACTTATAAGACAATTGCCAAAAATATAAACACTGTCTGTCATGTATAAAAGTTTCGAAGTTGCTAACTCTAAGTTACAGAAAAACTGATTTGTTCGATTTAAAAATGATGACTTTTATTTGAACGATCTTCCAATTTTTACGATGAAAGAATACTTGTATAAAAACTGAAGGATCATTTGAAAACGTTTTATCATAAAATGTAAACGTTTGTATTTTATTTAAAACTGGATAAGAGAACTTTTGCAGTGACGTACTTAATTAGAATTGAATTAATACCTAAAATATCTGAGCCTCGTTTACTATAGCCATTGAAGCTGAGGGAATGAGTATGGTCGCTAGTGACTATTACAAGAGTGTCTTCAGTGTTAATCATTTTCATAGTCGCGTTTATGGCATCTGAGAATCTGACAGTTTCTAACAACGCTTGGGCAGCGTAACCACGGTGATGGGCATAATCTATAAGGCCACCCTCGACCTGCCAATTATTATTTCATTAACAAAAAAAAGAATATCTTATGCTCCATTTAGTATAAGACAATAATTATACAACTGATACGTACCACGAGGACATAGCCTTGTTTCGATTTTTGCAAGATTTTCAACGCAGCCACGGTCATCTCTTCGAGACTGGGTTGTCCCTTAGGACCTTTCTCCCTCTTCCAATCCATACTGATGTGACCGTTCGCAAAGATTCCCAACAGATATTCAACGTTTTTCGTATCTATACCAGATAACTCTTCGTTGTTCTGTACGATATCGAATGCCACTTTCCTAGAGAGTTTATCCTTCCTCCAAAGGTCTACCAAATCTCTCCCATCCTCCCTGTGGCCAGCCCAAGTGTCTATAGGATCGAACTCGGTGCCTGTGGCGTTTGACTTCAACATTTGCCTACCACCCCCCATAATCACCTAAATTCAAAATTGTTTCATTCTTACTTATGTTGTGTATTTTATCTTTAAGGTAACATCTACTATTTCGTCCTCTTGTTCTTCATTAAATGTATGTTTCTGTCCAATTTTAACGATAGATTAAATCTCAAATTATTAATCAAGGTAACATTCAATTTCACGTTTGTATCAATTGATCAAATTATGGGAGGAGTGTGGATGAGTGAAAATTAATAGAACATTCGTACGAGGCTGTTATGTGTTCATTTACCACGAAGGGTCTGTTAAGTATTTAATCGTGGGAATATTATAGTTTGCCTTGATATTTTTTCCTGGTAAGTCCTCGACCAGTTGTCGAGCGATGTCTTTGCATCTCGCGGCGTACGCTGGCATTTTGGTCTCGCACTCCCATCGCCTGTTAGGGCTGTGAGCGTACAGTGGTGCGGGAGTTGCGTGAGTCACCCTCGTCGTCGTCACGAATCCTACAAAATCCCCATATCTCAATATTTTTCAACTTCATTTAATACGTCCTACATTCGTATTGCTGGTACGAATTATTAATTATTTAATTGTTGTTACTGATTTTAATTATTGCGAGTGGTATAGCTTTCGTCGCCTGACTGACCTGTGTCTTTGCCAACTGCCTGAGCCCACGAGATTATAGAATCCACGTGATACTCCGTATTCAAACTCGCCGAGCAATTGTTCAGTTCCACGTTCACGTCTACGCCAACTACTTCGTAATTCGTTTTCACACCACCGAACAGAGCAGTTGCAGTCGAGGCCGAGTCAGGTACTTGTTTGTCAGTGTTGTAAGTCTAATTAAATTACCATATTTATACTTTGATCTTACATTAATTTTTGATATATTCTATAAAATAGATTACTGTTTAAATCGTAGTAAAACACTAATTTATTATTAAATATTTCAATTAGAGGTCACGTGCTGGCAAAGGAAAGAGCAATACATGTTAGTGAGGTGTCTGAAAAAGTGTCATGGTTTTTAGGATATAAAACACTAAGAAAAAGAAAATAATTGTTTAAAATAAACAAAAGAAAGTAATGAATCTAAGGAAATAAAGGCACAAGATAAAACAAGAAGGAAAGGTAATATGAAAGTACTAAATGTGAGTTTCAAGATCGAGAAGCATGAAATAAACAATTACTATTATTACTACTATTAAATATTAAAATTAAGATTCTAATAATTTGAATTGAATTGAATTGAATGATAAAAATTATTGTAGTTAGTTTTTAAATTTGAGAAATGCGAGACCTTGAGAATGCATATATGAGGAAAGTGTTCCCAAGCCAGGCGGCTGGTCTCACCGGCACGGTATATTCTACTGGCGGTTATGGTATCAGGACTCATGCCATCGCCGACAAAGATTATCACGTTCTTCGCTAGATTTGTATTCCATTTATAGCCGAGAGCTTCCTCCAGCTCGCCGTCCGCTAATACTCGCCAATGTTTAATATCTACGCAATCGTAGAATAGTTCAATCGTCGCGTTCACGAGATCGTATTTACAGATACAGTGTTGATCAAAAGTTTACCACCTTTAGAACGAATTATTCTTTTAATATAAGGAAAGGCATCGAAGTAATAATTTTATAATAATTCTGGGAAATTTCTATATAATATTCCTTATATATCCTATATAATATAAATATATTCTTGTGCATTTCGTTTCGTCAATCTTGAAATTGTACATAATTATGAAGAAACGAAACGGTAAATTAAAATCGTAAACAATTAATTAAATTATAAGATTGTAGAGAATCGCGGGTAATTGTAAACTTTTGCAAAGCACTGTATGCATGTACGCGCCACGCGAACTCCGATAAGCTCATACGTGCTACAGATATGATAACGGTAATGGTCGAAAGCCATGTGCGCGACGATGTGCACGTAGCAGATATGAGCCAGTTCTATTATTTCTGAATCCATAAATCATCAAATTGTTAATAATTAAAAGAAGAAACTGTAATGTTTGTAAATGGAACATAACGAAACAAATTGGAAGAAAGATTTTTTACGAGAAGCCGCTGACGATCATAATTGACGATCGCAAAATGGAGTTGCGTCATTTATTGAAATCATTGTATACCTTCCTTCACTGTAGCGTTAGCCGCTCTGGCAATAAGGAAACCAAGGAACAACGTCACGAGCTTCATTATTAACTCGGTGGAATTTAAAAATTCGAAGAAACTGTTAATAGCTGCTCATGTTAAGTAAGACTGACGGATAGGATTTAAGAACTGTGAGCTAAATGTCACGTTCTGGTTCTACATCAGTACGCTCCCTGTCGCTGATAAGGAAGGCTTCTCATACTTTCAATGCTTGGTAACAATATTTCAACGCGCACTATAGCCGGTATTCAGAGTCGTTACTCATATTTAAGACCGCCTTAAGTATTTGCTTAAGTACCTGTTTCCTGTACAAGACAGGGACTAGAAATATAGGATAGACAGGGATAGGAAATGCTTAACACGATCGTAAAAATAAATAATTACTCTGAATAGTAAATCTATAGGTACTCGAGAAACGAACGACTACAACCTACAGGATGTTTCGTAAATGGTGGTTAATATAACTTTTTTTTTGTCTTTTCTAAGCATTAGGAATATACTCCTAAAGTTTCGTCCACCATTTTTACGAAACACCCTGTATATAATTTGGAATCTCTGCATTTTTATATCTTGTTGTTTCAAGAATTTAACGAATGCTACGTTGAATTGAGAAGAACAGGTGATGCAATGTTGCTAGATAAAATGTCAAAGGTGAAACGTGGTTCAGCCATATCCCACACGCCCTCCAATAAGGTGTTCATAAAAATGTGTAATTTTCATTACAATTTCAGCTATGCTCTTAACTATACTCGTGTTCCTCGATTATACTGACGATGATAATTAAATAACATACGTTCTCGTATAAGAAAGTGACAATAGCAAGGAAATGAAAGAAGATTTGATTAGCTAACATTCACTGTAACGTTTTATTTGATTTTTGTTTTCATAGTCATTGCCAGTTCTTACAGATCGTAACACATCGCGTAATAGTGATACAATTTCCACTAAACCCTTCCTTCTGTTTTCCAACGTGTGTGACGGGCACACACTAACAAAAGAAGAAACTGTGACCCCACAAAATCCTCATTTCTTCTTCCCAATAAAAAAAGTGTATAATAAAAAAGGAAAGATAATTATCAAACGCTTCTCCTAATGATAATTACTTAGCCAAAAGATTGTAACTCTCGAGGATTCAAGCAGAATCCCGATCTTCAATTAGCTCAACCTATCTTAATCTGCTACTAACGAGTATAACGAGTAATATAAACGGACACGAGTTAATAAATTTTGATTCTCCATTCTGGCTTCTGTAAATAATGAGCGCTTTGACTTTGTCCAAGGAAAATTGAAACTTCTGTTCAATCTTCGAGCAGTCGTCACTTCACGATCACTCATTTTCGACTGATAATAACAATTAAATTTGGAACGAGAATCATGAGCTTAGTACTACGTGAAAAAATAAGAAATTAAGGAGATACTTAGATGAGTTCGACAACTTTTTAGAGATTAAAGTTAAATGGGAAAGAATTTTTTCGTGCACTGGATTCTCTGTACGTAGAACGACTGCTGGAAGGATAAACGAAATTCCATTAACCTTTGACACAGAACAGGTGTCATAAAAGAAACAGAAGAATTATTACGCCAGACCATTCTAAGTTCCTCTGATACGTCAATCCTAATGATTTCATCATCGAGGCATAATCGTTACGCGATTATCACGCTGTAACACGATCTCCTGTCCCCACAGCCATGGCCAACAATTCTTTCCATTTGAAATTGTCTCATTTGCTACTTTTACCAAGTACTGTATTAATTTATCCCACAAACGATCGTTTCAAATGAATTCATTAATTCATTAATTCATTAATCGTAGAACGAAGTGGGGGTGAATAGTTGGCCATGACTTTTGGGAGTAAAGGAAACATCGCTATTTCGTAGAACTCTCGCCGTGACAATTTGGCCTAATTTATAAACTCTCTACAAATCTCTCTTACACGATAAATTACAGTAAATCGAACGGGATACAGGCACGCTGTATCGATTAATTTTAAAGACGCCGCACCATTCACCTCTCTCTCTCTCTCTCTCGCTCTCTTTCTCTCTCTCCCTATCACTCTTCTTCTCTTTGTAAATCGAATATTATTGCCAACAGTTTTTGTTTCTTTTGCTTTTGGTACCTCTTAAATGATTCGACTCACTCAATACATGCATGTGTGATGAAACGTGACAATGAATAATTTCATTTCCATTCTCGTTCATTCTTTCGTCTCCGGAAAACAGATGGACGTTCGTAGTCTGTATAGTGATGGACCATCGTAAACCTGTCTGATTCTCCAAGTTCCTCCGGTTCGATTCTACTATCACTGACCCGGTTGACGATTTTATTTTACCACCCTGAATTCCGTCCAGGTGGAATCGATTACAGAAGCTCGGCTCACAACAATAAACGTTCTAATCGTCTTACAAGTCTGTCCACTTCGCTCCTGTCCCTCTCTTTCAGGCCACGTACATCGTTCACTGACCTCGTCAGTAAAAATACACATCTATCCATCTGCAACGGTCCGCTTGTCCGTTTCATTTCTCGCTCACTCACAAAGCGTGCGTACGTACACGTTAAAATTGACTTAACGATGGCAGAGAACACTCGCACACTCTCTCACTCTCACTCACCGATTCTCTCCCTCTCTTGTCTTTGAGCTTTTTCGCAAGAAGATATACGAAGCGAATTACGTCAAATTCTTTCTAAAGCGAAACGAGACTCAAATGACTATTAGTCCGGGCGTTCGTAACACAAAAAATGGAACAATTTTTTACAGTCTGCCATTGATAGGGGAAATATTTACAGCCACAAGCTGTAGATAGATGTACTTAAAAATCTTCGTTACGTGTTAATGCATACTTAAACATTAACTTTAGTTAGCAAAAAGACCGTAGTTTCTTGAAACAACTTTCAAACAGTCTGCCATTTATTTGAGCACAAGACAAGATTGCGCGATCCATGAAAAGCTTATTGACAGATGGTTTTCTCCAGTACAAAGACGATTGTTCTTATACGATTTAATTGCTAACTAACATAAGTAAGCTTTATTCTTGTACTGGAGAAAACCATCTGTCAATAAGCTTTTCATGGATCGCGCAATCTTGTCTTGTGCTCAAATAAATGGCAGACTGTTTGAAAGTTGTTTCAAGAAACTACGGTCTTTTTGCTAACTAAAGTTAATGTTTAAGTATGCATTAACACGTAACGAAGATTTTTAAGTACATCTATCTACAGCTTGTGGCGGTAAATATTTCCCCTATCAATAGCAGACTGTAAAAAATTGTTCCATTTTTTGTGTTACGAACGCCCGGTCTATATTGCTTAAACCAGGCTCAGGCCAACTCGTTTCTCCCTACTCTAGCAACAATCCCCACTTCCTGCCATAGTGATAGTAACTCAGGGGACCATAATACGTTTATACTACTTAACGCATCCCCACCTGTGCTCCCGCTCAGGGCCATATTGCGTACGCGATACAGACGGCCACGCCTGACCAGGGATCGTATAATTTTTCCCTCGGCCGGAAAGTGGAGACGACGCAACCATGATAGGGATTGGTACTTGATGGGGGTATGCTAGGCATGGTCAGCGAAGGCGCATGAGGAAAATAGTAGTGGGGATCGAAATACGGACGAAAAAGAGGGGAAGCGAGCCGTGCGGGAAGAATTATACGAACCCTGCGCCTGGCTTAAAACAATGAATTAATTTTTACTTAAATATGCAAATCGTCAGAATTTTTGTTAAACGAAATACGCTCAACGTTTCACGGTTCCCGTAACGGTCTACATTATGTAGATCTTTGTGCGAAGAAGCTCTTGAATTTATTCATTGGATCCGAGAAAGTCTCGCGAACGCGAAACGAAGGGGCGATCCGAGATGTGTACTACGCGAAGATTCTCTTGACATTATCTTGAAACGCGAACCGCGGGACACAAGAAGCCTGTAGCTGCCCGCTCCGTTCTTGTTCTCCATTGACATTGGAGAGAGTTCGAGTGGCACTCGAACGTGGTTCGAGGTCCCTTAAAAAAAGAAGAATCGTTCGCTACAAAAGCAGGCGACGCCGACGTGCCTCACCGCAGCGGCTCACTGCCGGAATACTCGATTCGAGATGTAACAGGTAATAATTGACAGTCTACGTTACACGCTAATTGCAAGGCGCCCTTCCATCATCCTCGTCCATCACGTCTGTCGACCATTTCCGGTGTGAGAAAATTATTCAAATTCCTACAATTCTTCCCAATTGCATTAAAACGTAGAATCAGTTCAATCATGTAATTATTTTCAATTTACATAATAATTGATTGTAACGAGTGACTATATTATGAGATGATTAATAAAAGAGTAACAGAACTGAGGATATTAATATGAAAATCTTCTGTATCCAGAAGCGTCGTGTTTAAACGCGATTTAGACGAGGGTTGAAGAAGCAAAGACGCCTAGTAGAACGCATTAACCACTACTGATATGTGCGCGATGTTTTTCTCGGATAGATCGTCTCGCCACGCGAGTTATTTCAAACAGCTTACCCCTCCGTCGAACGGAGGCAGACCGGAGACTTTCTCGACCGCTCTCAAACAATTTTACCTCGCGTGAAGAACAAGTATAACCGGAAACGAACGTTACGTCTTGAGTAACCAAGCAATAACCACGAACGATCGCTCGCAAGTCTTAATGAATTTTCATTTGGAAATACTCAAGTAAAAATTGACAAAATATTTGTTGACAACGTATTCGGATCGGTTCTGATTGACCGAGGCTGGGCGTAAATAAAGAAACGTGTACAGCTCCCAGGCGAGTCGTTTGAGAAAATCAAATTGACGGCAGTGCATAAATTAGGTCAAGTTTGGAGGAGGACGAACCGTAACATACATATATATACACGTAGATTAATTGGAACGCACAGTAACAGAAATACGCGGAGGTGGAGCCGAAAGGAAACCTTGTTACGTTAAAAGAAAAACCTTCTCTTACCTTCCCGCGAGATTATCGTCTGCCAATCGATGCTCGTTCCCATTTACAACTCACTCTTTTGATATCGCATCGCTCTTTCTTTTAGAAATAATTGTCGCGCGCGTTGGTAAAAAGATTGCTTTTGATTTTTGGCTGCTGTAATTAACTCCGTAACAATGCTGCGTTCAGAGCCCCCGGTACCGCTGATAATTGAAATTTTTAATGCGAATTCATCCGGCGACAAGGACGCGGAGCGTCTAATAATATATCGTGAGTTATCGATTGAAAGATTTATTAATTCTACCGAAGGCGAGGGTATTGTTACTTTGTATCAGCGTCGCTCGCAGGAGCCGAGGGGTGGTTGAACAGTGTCGCTCTTAGGGCGGGGGCACAGGGTGATGAGACACAGTGTCACAGAACCATTTGCTAACTGCATAAATCGTATACCCTTGATATTCGACCTGTTTCTCGCCTCTATAACTCGCGCGGTCACCTGTACTGCGTTTTTAATATTTATGCTTTGGTACCGTTGGCCATGCAACCCTTTTCATCCTCTCAACCATTTGCGAATCCCAAGGATAACATCAAAGAAACTCGTACGGGGAAAGCAATTTAAAATACGATAAAACTTCGTAACATTTCAAATTGAAAGAAGGAACGATTAAAAAAAATGATAACGTAAAATTGCACAGAAATGAAGGATCGAACATAGAATTATTAAAGGTTAATGCAACGTAGAAATATATCAACGTAGAAATATATCAAAGTAAATGAAATGGATACTGAAAAGGAACAGAACTCCTTCACTCACCTTGCAATTAGCTGGGCGTTCGCGTCCAAAGGAGAGAGTTATACAAGGGAGTCTCTGAAATAGCGTCTACGGGTTAACGTGGCAAAGGGCAATAGTAGTTTAGCAATTAGTCGATCGATTAATCAAGCTCCTCGAGAGAGAGAAGAGGATTAAATGAATCCAGAGGGGGCGAGCGGGGATGGTATGGAGGTTGAGGGGTGGAGGAGCGTGGATCGAAATTCTACGCACCTATATATACATAATTATGTGTTAAATCACGAAGATCGATAAACACGAGGCACGCATTGCACTCGATAAACTCTCTATCGTATTGTACTATAATGTGTATGCATCGGTTTCCTTCAATTCTTCCTCCCGCGCTTGTCTCGCCGTCTTTAAAACTACTACCCCTCGCTCTCGATTAGGCTCGACACCCACACCGTGGGTAAATGCAGACGCTCACGCACACGCACGCACGCACAAGCGCGCGTAGATTTGTTCTCCTTGGGCAAAGGGGGGG
>NW_017142786.1:99026-114667 GCF_001652005.2 Ceratina calcarata
GGGTGGGACTGGGTGGGGAAGCGAAATAAAGTCGCTTTTGGCTTTGGGAGTTTTGTCGTCCGCTTTCAGACGACGTTTGATTCTCTCATCGAGTCATCGGTGTATTTGCTTCCTCGTTGAGGTTGCAAAGCAACGCACGATTGAATTCATTGAAATTAATTAATTCTGTCCAGGATCGTTTCTAAACGTACTAGCATTTTTCCGCTTCACGAAATCATATGTAAAATCATTATTATACGTATTCTAGTGTTATGCGATGAGAAACGAAGTCGATCAATTTGATCCGTCAGAGTCGGTCGTACGGTTTAAGTTTTATATGACGATAACGGGGGGGAGTTCTAAGGATAGATGACCAATGCGAATCGATTGGAGGAACGGGATTATCGATTGCGCGAACGACTCAGGACTCCTAAGAGGGTAAACTTGGATGAATGTTGAGCTACGTCCTCGCTACAGGAGTATTGTCTGTGAAGCAGAGTCGAGGAATAACGAAAACCGCTAAAAACGAACGAGGGTGAGGATGAGGGTGGGGGACCAAGAGGGACGACGACTTCTATAAAAAGGGTTAAACTTGTTCCTTAAAGGAAACGTCCACTGGGGGGAGGATGGTGGCTCGAGTGGCTTGAACAGAGTCTAAAGATTATACGCGATAATCAAATAATAGCAACATAGCGTCTACGCTTTCTCGAGTCTTCCTATCTATCGATTAGTTTAATTATTAGTCCGCGATAACTCGATATGACAGGTTACTAAGTTTGGCCGCTTCTAGGTTTTCTTAGATAATAATCTATCGCCGCTAGAACTTGTCCCTCGCGTCCCTCGAACTCGGCTCGAACCGCGCGTCGCGTCGCAGTCTAGTTTTATATAAAACGTTAAAATGCCTTACCGTTAGCCTAATCGGGCCATCTACAGCGGCCGCGATCATTATACTTACCCCGTGAGCGGATCGCTATAATTCAGCGTTGAACGGTTTCTATCTTATTAAGATCTCGAAAAGTTCCGTCGTCTAGTCTGGAATAAAATTAATTTGTATCTGTGTACTTTAAAAAGGAACCATCAAGGGTATCAAAAGGGTCACAAGCTTTTCGATTTCTTGATGATTTTCCACGTTGATCTTTAGATCACTCTACCCTGACTCGGAAATACGTATTTATATAAAAAAAGAATCTGCCGAGGAAAATACTATGATTATTCTCACCCCTAGTGTACGTAATTACAAAACGCTAATCTTTTGATTTTATCATAGTAGATCGTTTCCGCGGCGCGGCTCGAGCCCCGAGAAGAATTGCGAGACCGAGAAATCTCTTCGATCCTCGGTTACGTCTCCATCGCTCTTTTACTCGACTCTAGACGAAGACTACTTATCCTCCCTGAGGAGTGCCTCCTCGGCCTCCTTCCGCCTCGCCTTTGCTTCCTTCTTCGCCCTCTTCTTCTCCTCCTTCGCCTGTTTCTTAGCCTCCTTCTGCCTGCTCTTCTCTGCCTTCTCCTCCTCTTTCTGCCGAGCCTTCTCCGCTTTCTCCCGTTCCTTCTCCCGCTCTTTCTCCTTCTTCAACTTCTGGATCTCCTGCACCACCGAGAGTTTCGGCGCCGATTGCGGCCTCTTCGCAGACGCCGCCTTCGACGCCGATGACGACGTCGAACCGGGCGCCGCTGCGCTCGAACCCCGGGGACTCGGCGACGACTCCAATTGGGTGACGATTTTTTGAGCACATCTGCGGAAGTCAAGGGAAATAGTTGTTCGACGGACGGACTGACTGGTTTGACACGATTTCTTATCTCCTACGAGACGTGATTTTGTTCGGTATTAGATGGATAATATAAAAATGAGAAATTGAAGAAACAGGCATTTGTTATACAAGGTGTCCCAGCAAGAATGATATAGTCCAAGAGAGGTGATTCTGAAAGTGTTTCTGAAAAACAATTCCCTTTGGTAAAATGCAAACTGAGATATGGTTTTTGAACTATTAATGAAAATCACTGACCAATGAGAGCACGTCTCAGGTGCCTAGGACTCTATATTTACTAATAATTAATTAACACAAGCTTTCAAGAATCTCTCTTTTTCTTGTTATGGTTCCTTCAATTAAAGTGGAGAAAAGTTTCCATAAAAATATATGGTAAATAAAAATTACAATAATTTTTAAATGAAGTAATACATTTTTCATGAATTTTGCACGGATATTTGTAATATTAATCAAGATCAAACAATAGAGATTCAATGCATAAGATAGGAAATATTTCCACTTATAGATTCCAGCTATAAGATGCTCAAATGAGATTAGGGAATGAAGTAATAGAAGTGAAACACGAATTCTTTTATTCACATACATAAAATTAAGTACAACCGAAATTGAAAATAATTGAAAATGGCAGTAAAGATTAAAAAATAACGGTGCATTTTTATTATACAAAGATAACATCCAGAAACAAAATACTATATGAATATGATTGAACTATGAAAAAAACCTGCATGATTTTTTAAACTTGCTGACACCGATGGGGCAATGAAATCTAAAAAAGGATTTACTAACCGTATCCTGGTGGATGCTTTCCCAGCACGATAATCCCTTTGGAATTCTTTAATCGGCGGCAATCTGCGTTCCCGATTCTCCCTCAACACCTCTTCCTCCTCGGTGGTGACCTGCTGAATCGGATCCTGGTACTCCTGTAACGAGAACACGAAGCATACTCGTCTTTAAGTATTAGTAGGAACATTTGATTCGAAACGAGACTTTCTTGTTACATGAAACGGACCTGGATTCTCATTTTCATGGACTGCCTCTGCGAGCGTCTCAGAGTCGCGCCGGAAGGTTGTCTCACCCTCGTTGGTTTCCCAAGGTTCGAGCTTCCGGTGCTACCCGCCGAAGACGAACTCGAAGAAGACACGGAAGACACTCCTTGAATTGTTATAATATAAAAACATTCAACTTTCTCTTAACTCTCAATGAATAAATATGTATCAGTAAATTTTTACGAAGAATAAATGAAACTGTGCCGTGAAGAAATATTTTTTCCTGTGCCATTTTTTGTAGTTTCCAGCGCATCCATAAATACCGTATGAACCATGTGACTAACCGGAGATAGAGGACGAGCCACTGGCCATGGAGTACAGTGAGGCGGACGCTGGTACATTTCCGGGCACCCATCTACCACCGGGACCGGTCACCCCCACGGAGACCCCCGCACCCATATTGTATTCCGACGCGCTCTGTGGTAAAACCCAGGACTTGCCCGACATCGAATACTGTCAAACAGAACCATTGCAAACCCCTTTACAATTATCTGCATATCAAGAAAAAAGACATATGTATACATATGGTAATACTGTTTAAAAACAGTAAAGTATTTTCTGATTATAAATCAGTTTTGTATTATGTCTAAATTATTTATTATGTATAGCTGAGTTTAAAAAAAGAATAGATTCAAGTTCTTCTTCCTTAAAATTTCTTATAAACTACTTAAAGAAAATTTGATTCTGTATATAGGAAAGTCTGTAGGTGGATTCAGATAAGGATTTTGTAAGTGATAAATAAACTGCAGACGTTTGTACAAAATATTTCGTCAGTTTGAAGATGTGTTTTCGATAAACATTTGTTCGATCATTTAAGTATTGAAATACTGATTCCACTTTTAATATCCTGAACTGTTTTATAGACTACACTCGACATTTATCATTTCTGTAGATTCAATTTTCTTCGAATTACATAAGATCCGCATTCTAGTAATAAGGGAAAGTACTGTCCGGCCACTTAACAAAGAAACATTGCGCAGCTTGTTAAGAGAAACAATTTAATCCGGTCGGTTGTTATCGGATATCGTTTAAATCGCTTTGAGGTTTTATTAAATCGACGAAACGCTGCCGAGGCAAGCTCTGAACGCATTATTCACGGTTCGTTTCCCGCCAGAATCCTGGCAAAATTAATTGCAACTGCCTCGAGCGATACATTTTATTAAAGCTCGTTTCAGAAAAAAAGAATGTGAGAACGGTCATGCGTCATTCGGATTCCTTCGCGGGTAAGACGAGTAGTTTCGAGTCCGCTCCAATTAACAACCGCATTTCCTCTATTTTTCACGCCGAGCGAATAGCAGCTAATTTTTTTTTTTAAATATGGAACGTTCTCAAAATATACAATTCAACCAAAGGGGTGTAAACAGAAAACAATATGTTAGAACTAGACAATATTTTTTACATGACGTTTTCAATCCGACGCAGCGCGTCTCGAAGTTAACACTTTCTTAGTGCGCTTTCACACGGAGATAAACAAATCGCGATTCTCGTATGCGATTCGGTTCGACGGAACGACGAAATTAATATCTGCGACAACAGTTTACCCTCGGAAGCCTGCGATAATAACTTGGGAACGTAAAAATATTTTACATGCATGGGTAAGAGATTAACAAAAAATATTGCTTTGAGCGGCCCGGTCGCTTCCGTTCGCCCGCAATATCGCAGAGCACCGCTTATTACACGCCCACCTTCTCATTTTTATCACCGGATTATGAGTATTTGCTGCGTGAAATATTTTTTTAAAAAATAAAAGCCAGATTCGTTAAAAAATATTAAGATTTATTAGAATTATTATTACTTGTTATACACTAGTTTATTATTTATTATAAAAAAAATAACAATAATACAATATCTAAGAAAAATCAGAAACAGAATATTTTATGAAAAATGAGGCATAGATTCACTACCGTTTTCGGGTATTGCAGAATCAAAAACGGAGAATCATTGTCTCATGCTGTACAGATCAATCATTCGGCAGTTCGTTTCATCTTCTCATTTTTAAACAAAGAAGAACGCATGTAAAGATGTGAACAAGTCATGAATCGCGATTCTTGGATCTCTGTGTGAAAGCCCTGTTCTGGTGCATTTAACAATGCAGTTATTCCAGTGAAAAAGCATACACAGGTTCGAGATTAAAAGAACTGTTTAAAGGGATGAGAGGATGAGAGCCACGTTGGAGAGTCGTGTACTCGCCGGGTTTAAACGAGGGAATGGAAATGGGATTTGAAAGAAGGAGCACGAGGTTACGTGATTATTTGCGTTACTTACATCCCGTGGGATGAGGGTTTGTTTCAGCCGTAGAATCTTTGCCCTGCATATGACACATCTCAACGGTAGCAGCCTCTGCGACACCGCCATTTGTATCGTCTTCACGAAGCAACGTCTGTGACACGTTCACAAAGGAGGTCCGACAAATTTATCACAGATAAAAAAATGTGAAAGCCAGACAGGTCCCATAGAATGTTTATATTTCACGATAAAACGCGGTTTGATCAATTTCATACGATAACACTCTTTTCGTCACACAGTGCCTTTTTACATCCAATCAGTGGAAATGATATTATTTGAAAAATGCATTGAATGACACGTTCCATTTATTTCCCTAATATTTGATATATCCTTCATTTTAATATCGCGTTCGTACTTTATAAAAATGAAATTTTATACGAGAGCAAGAAAACATAATTTCTGTCTAGTTTTATATCTCATATTATTTTCTTAAAGATTCAAATTTGTGATGTTATGTATAATTAATTTTTTCCATTTTTTATAATCATACACGTGATACTGTAACTTAAAATATTCTTATAGGTGGAATTAGAATGAAGGTATGTTTCATGCAACGTGGAAGATACTTTTTATGGGACCTACCAAAAATTTTCATCTGTTTACCTGCAAACCACTCGGTGACCACAAGGAGCCGTTTGCACCGTGGCTCTGGCATTCACGCAGATTACACACTACGGCAAGATAAAACAAGAAACTAATTAAAGTTCTGTTATAATTTGACCCTAACTAATTACAATTCAACGTGTCAGTCTATCAATATTCCTAGCAACGTCTGAGGTCTCATCGAACATCGCCCAAAGGGATGAACACTAAAATCCGATATACTCCCTTTTCAGGGAGTCTCTATTTGGTCAGCAGAAATTTTCTCCCTTGCTCAATCTGGCAAGGGAGCTGAATCATTCTTTAAAGGAGAAGATACAGTATTTATATTTCGTTCATTACTATTTTTTTATTTATATCGAAAGTTCAGGACAAAATGTCGACGGTTAAATGGACAAGCTTAAAAATAACTGGAAAACTAATTAACTAACTTAATTAAGAAATTCTTTAAACAGAGAAGATGAGTTGTGTGTAAGGGAGTAGGCGTGGGATTTTCGTATTACAAGTTTTTCTAAGTTACATTTATTCTAGTAATCCTTAGTAATTTTAGTATTACATTTAATTAGTAATAGTTTAGACGATAATCCCTTGAGTACAAGCTCCACAGTATCCTGTCCTTATAGATACAGCGTCCACAAAGAGTTTCATCCAAACATATTTCCTGTACAAATTATAGTGATCACTAATTACAACCTCCAAATATTGCAGACAGAATTTATATTATTGACTAAAGATTATGTCAATTTTGAATTCACAATATTAAGTTATACCACCGAATAATTTTAAATCTTTGATTATTAATTTTAATTTGGATAGTCAAAAGAGAACTCCTTCCTTCATTCGTTCACGTACCTACGCGTTTGGCCATGTTACCCATGTCGCCTGCTATGGAACCTGGGTCCATGCCACCACCCATACCAGGCATACCCCCCATGCCACCACCTCCTTGGCCACCCTGTTGAGGAGCTCTCTTAGATCTTCCTCCGGCCATGCTACTAGCAGATGCTACGACCATATCCTTCGCTCCGTTAGCGATACTGTCGAACGATGGCAAATTGGGTGGAGGTCCGCACGGAGGTCCGTTCGGTGGGCCACACATGGAATTCCCATCATCGGGGCTCCGCTTGTCCCGAGGACTACTCGCAGTCGTCATCGCTTCCGCGCACCCGGCAATCTCCAATTAATTGGATGTTTAATTACATTTATTTAAACACCAACTGAGATTTCAAATTCTGACTATTTATTTAAACGACGTATCATAAAAGTCTTACAGAGAGCCCGACGACGGCGATTACACTGGCTAGCAGTAGGTGCTTCATGATCATCTGTTTCCACAATTGAGACTGACTCTTCCTCTTGCAATCCGGTGGATTAAATAGTTGGAGAAAATGAAAGGAGTAAGACAATAAATTTCCAGTCTCACTCGTTATGTCAACCGATCTACAGTCTCAGTGTTTTTTTGTACCAATTACAGGATATGACGAAAGAAATTGGCAATGATAAAACAATAAGCCACAAACGTTATCGTTCATCTAACTACTGTGTAACAATCGTATTGTCTTATCTTCTTCGGAAATGTCGAGCGACCAATATAATAATGTACTTTTTGTCGGGTTTGAATTATATAATCGACCGTGATGTAACAAAGGACTAACTAAGATAAACGACATGAGCCACTATAATAATTTTCTGTTAAGAGAAGTCGACGTTTAACGATTTATCTTGATTTTTCATTTTATATATGAAATTTAAATAATATCATACTTGTTCAAGATTTATAAATGTACTTGTAACGCAAAGGTAATTAAGATCTTATTTAAGGGAAATTGAAGAAAGAAATCGCCAAGACATTCAGCAATGCGAAACGAATAAAAAAAACAGTATTTCACACCTTGGACGTTTTAGCATTTAATTAAAACTGCTAACAGATTATACAGGTAAGAGATCGTAATTTATTCAATTAAAATTAGTGAAAAGCATTTTGCTTAAAGAATTTCTCATTCAATTAAAAGCCCTGGACTGCTCGAAGTGGAAACGATATTGTACATGCATAAATTAAATGGGGAACTCAAGTGGTCTCAGAGTTACAATATTATACACATGCCATTGCTTTCAAACCTTGGGAGCTTTATTAACCGATTAAATTTAATTGGATTTATGTATATTATGTATTGGTCAAAATTGCGATTAAACTAGACTCGTGTGTTACTCACTGAAATGGAGGATTTAATTAAATTCGTAATTATTACCAAGGTGATTAATTAACGTTACACAATTCCCGTCCTTGAGAATTTCGCGGACACCTCGAACACGTCGGGCATAATTAGCGGGATGTCAGGGGCGTTTTTTCGCAGCACTCGACGTCGAGAGAGTGCCGCGACGCGCCGCGGCATCTCGTAATCGACATAACCGAATGAAGCGTCGGGGCTTGATCGAAATATTAATAGCCTCGGATCGAGGGGGTGGACGAACAACGTCAGGAGTCGGCTATTACTTTGTCAGCCCTCGTTAATCTACTTTCACGACCCATCGACCGACCTATTCGCATGGAAATTGCAACTTTTCCGGACCAACGACAGTCTTTCGAACCGCCACTACACACAGGTCTCTATACTACAGTAATACTTCTATGCAACGTGTCCATCTAACCGTCGAAAATTTTCTCTGCAACCCCGGCACGACCACTTCGTTTATTAATTCCTTTCTGGGTCACTGTACCCGACGGTTTTTTTTCTGTTTCATCCCTTTTGGCGCGGTAAAAATAATTTGTCGCGCCCGAAATAAAAACAGCCGTTCTCCAGTCGGCAGACTCTTGCACCGCTCATGAACTTTCACCTGAAATATCCTGTTTTTCAATTATTTCATGTCTTCACTTCAATTTTGGGCTCCTTTTTAATTAGTACCAATCAAATCAGATTTATTCGACCTGTGTTTGATTACTAATATTTCTTTTTGTGATTAGATGACTGGACCGAATAGGATGGCACCCAAATATTTAGTACCTCTCCCTGACATGAAATATAACTATTGTCCAACATATATATTAAATTTACAGATTTATTCAATGTTTTATTTTTTACATTATGAGTCAAAAAGGCACACTTAATTTTGAACAATTATTTTATGTGCATACATTTTGCATGTTTTATGTCTTGTATGTATTTATGTTTTGCATGTTTTATGTCTTGTATGTATTTATGTTTTGCATGTATTATCAATAGATTTTGAAATATACATGCATTTCTTCTTTTTTTTGGGAAGATGTTAAATAATTCATAGTAGATACCAAATAGTATGAAAGAAGTACTAAAACCTCATGAATTCAAGACCATGAAAAATGGTTGAAATGGTTCAGACAGCCTGATATCAGAATCGCTGACTACTTTCATAATCACATTTCTCTTCTCATGGAGAGATACTAAATAATTCATGGTAGGTACCAAATAGGTACTAAATGGTTCGGAAACATCAAGCCAAATAGCCCATTTATTTGGATTATGCAAAGATAAAATAGTATTCTGATAAAATATACATTTAAACTAAAAATTCTGTTATTGCCTTTAATTATCTTGTACTTCACTAGTATATTTAAAAATACGTGAAATTATTCTCTGACTCTCCCAGATTTCACGTAATAAAAGTTGAAATCAAGAATAAGAATCGTCGGACAAATCTGATTCCTGGTCTTCCACCCTCTATTGAAATGACGAATAAGGCTTGATGATGGTCTGTACTTGTCAGGGATGAGGGAGCGGGCAAAAGTAACAAGGTTACGCACCCCGGGAGACCTCGAAGTAAAAGGCTGACCTTTATCCGAGGCCGGGGTGGTACCAGCGCAACCCGTCGGGTGCTAATTCAATCGGATGTTACTCAGGGAAATTTCTTTCGTTCCGTGGCTGGATTAAGTAGAAATTTCCCTTCCACCAGGCTTCCAATCGAATCTAGTCGGTTTGAGCGGTAACGCGATCAGGAAAATTATTGAACCCTTCTCATCAAGAGAACCAATCGAAATGATTGAATATTGAAGATTGGGAATTAGTCTTCAGTATTTGCCTTGCTTGGAATATCAATGCATTTGTTATACGAATATTAATTCATTCTGATAGACTTTGTAATCGTTCGCTCAATAATTGAATTTTATTCTTCGCTTTTATTATTGTCGTATGAAAAATGTGAAACAAAAAATCACTGACCTCGTCCTCCTGCGAGGACGCCAGCTCCGGTTCGTGCTTCTCCAGCTTGGTTAGCAGTTTGTCCTGAAACAAACGAACGGAACAACTCATCAGCACGCAATAAGGCTCGGTGTCAACGAGGATTGATTTTTTTTTCATCGGCACAAGTTGAAGGCCTCGGTCGTTTTCACGGAACGATACACACGTGCATAGCGCCACGGCAATTGTTTCACCGCCGCTGCTATTCTTGCAACAAGCGTTACGAACAATCGATTCGCGTTATCATTTCCCGTCGCTTTCTCCTTTTCATTTCTCTTTCATGGTCCGGTCAATGCGATTACGAAAGTTTGCAAATCGAATTTTCTCCGCTGGTTAGGTTCCAGTGGAAAATTCTTGGGAGGATTGCGAGGGAACAGAAATTCCTGGGAGGATTTCATTGAAATGGAAAAATGAGAATTTTATTCCTCCAGTTTTCCTTACCTCAGTATAAATTTGTCGTGCTCATTTTTAGTTCGAATTATTTTACTTAAGAAACGATCATTCGAAAGATTTACAAAATCTATGTTTATCAACATTTATTATGTAGTATAATAATTTCTTTGTCAAAATTTGTATACTTTCCAATAAAAATTATATTTATAAGAAGATATTAATTTCTAATTCAATCCTGAAGATGTTCTTTTAAAAAAGTGTTCTATTTATCATTCATAAAATTAGGAAATGCATTACTATGAAGAATTATTAATTCATGTACTAATTCTTTCCTCGAGGTTCTTATCCTTTCCAATAAAAATTTTATCTACAAGAAGACATTCATTCCTAATTCAAACCTGAAGACGTTCTGATAAACACAACACAAACATATTGAATCGTTTGGCAAACGAGCAGGAAAAACATTCTCTGAAAGGTCGAGATTGAGACAATTACTTTTTGGCATCTGGCAGCGGGGATAGAAGAACGTGGAAACAATAGACGGGCGTCTCCCGTCCGTTGTTATTTCGGCGAACGGGTTAAATGGAAAATTGGTCAGCCGTGATTCGAGGGGGAGTAGAGACCGTGTCTCTCGGTGCGTCACGGTGAAAAATTGCTGTACCCGGCGACGATGCTCAACCCGTGCACCACCGACTAGCCGGTGGTGGGGATATTTTGCGCATCATCCCCCTAATATCTGGAAAGCACCCTGACCCAGATACGCGCACCTACATACGCGTTCGAACGACTAAACCGGACCCGGCGTCAAATGAAAAATCTAGGCGACACTAGCCTTTTCGAATTTCGCCAATCCCTTCTATTTCCAAACGATCTTTCTCGACGTTCACTCCGGGTAATTGAAGCCACTATTTTAGCGAACTCGGTATTTCTATCAAATCTTTACATACTAAAATAATTTTTAATAGACTGAAATATTAATTTCGCACATTTTTTACACTAATCATGATATTGGACACTTATTTTTAATTATGTAGTAGTAGTGTTTTATTTTAGGCATTTCTGTTTTAAGGACTAGAGTAGTTACGTGACTTTTCTAACATTTCTTTATGAAATTTTGACAATTTTTATTTCGTTTTACAATCAGGCAAAAATAGAATACAATATCATGGCCATGTTGTGGGTGAGACAGTCCACTGAAAATTTTGTGCGCCGCCTGAATTCGGCTGACATGGCAGTCAAAGTGTTAAAAGGGATTTGGTTCGTATTGCATAAAGTTTCCCACATACTATGAGCTATTCAGGGCTGTCCAAATGGACAGGACTGTAGTTTCTGCAATATATTGAAATCATCCTTGACTTATTTTAATTTCTTTAATATTCCATTCAACAGCAAAATGCAATCATTTTATTTCATTGAAATCATAGATATTCAATTAAAAGTAAGTGCAACTTGATCTCACATATTTTCATTCTATGCACTGTATGTATATAATATTATAATATTTGATACATATGATTAGCATGCGTTTACACATTAGCTTTCTCCTATTTCAATTAGCTTATCTCTCTCACTTCGATCTTTCCTCTTCTCCTCTCAAGATTTCTCTCATCGATATTTCTATTTTTCTATGTGTTCAAACTCAAACGTTTCTAGCTCGATCTGGCATATACGACACTCATTTTCTTACGCTTCGAATATATTTTAATATTTAAATGATAAAATAAACTGTTATTCAGGTCACATTTTTTAAACTAATACCATAAGTATTCTATTTTTTATAAAAATCACTCATCAGAATTTATAAAAGAAACCGTTGTTATCATTCCACTTGTGGATCTGATACACTCTGCAGCTCTTAATGAAGATTGTCCGGTAGTTCCACGTATTTATAGTAGCGAAACAGCGAAGTGGAAGTTGGGTAGTCAATTAGGCATCCTGAAAACGGTGCTCTCAGCTGGTTAACGGAATTACCGCGTGGAAATTGCACAATTTCCATTCGATACAGGGAACGCGGCGATCAGTATTGGACTCGTACCCAAGGAGGCCATCAACCATTCGATTAACCCGCCGATTTATTGCTTTCAATTTTACCTAGTAATTGTTATCGTGCGCGCACATTTCCTTCGCTGCCCCGCCTAATCTCTTACCCGGACAAAACCGA
Organism: Ceratina calcarata; assembly: GCF_001652005.2. Classification (NCBI taxonomy): domain Eukaryota; kingdom Metazoa; phylum Arthropoda; class Insecta; order Hymenoptera; family Apidae; genus Ceratina; species Ceratina calcarata. The sequence goes on from NW_017142786.1 coordinate 111,469, forward strand.
GCGATTCGTCCATTGGACACAAATTCTAATTGAATCGTACACAAATGAAATTCTGAGACGAGGTCCGTTTCTCAGGGAGCGGCCGATGTTTCAATTCAATTGAACTGCTCAGATATAGTAACGTGATCAGATGCTGCAGAGTACCACTTCACATTGACTGTCTTACTACTGCAATTTAAATTAGTAGGTTCCAATTAATAATTGATCTCTAGATTCTATATTGGAATGGAAATGCTTGAATCTTGTTAGGAGGGAGATCAGTGGTTTAAAATTATTTATTGCATTGAATACCAATTTATATTAATTATTTTATTACTGCAATTTAAATTCTCATGTTTCAATTAATAATTGATCTCTATATTCTATATTAGAATGGAAATGTTTAAATCGTGTTCGGGGGAGACGTCAGTGATCCAGAAACATTTTATTGCAGAAAATCGGTTAGTTAGCTGTAGAAAGAGCTCAAGGCGTCATGGTTGAGATCTTCGATCCTGCGCTGCAATCTCCGCTTTCGATTTCTGCCAGTTTGCTATCATCTGGCATTCATTGTTGACAAGACTCAGACACGTTCCTGAGTTTTCTATACATCTGTGAACGACATGACTGTGCCGCTGTTCCTGGCTTCCTTACTGTGTCGCATAATCGTCATCAGAAGAGGTAATATACATTCAATTTTACCATCTTTCATAATAATTATAATTTAAATTTTCGTGTACAGAAATTTTGTATTGTAAATTTTAAAAATAAAATCTAAATTCAAATTACCATAAAAAATAATGATTATACTCTTCAGATTCTCCATATTTTTCTTGAGTATTTTCTGCACATTTAATTTTTCATGTACTTTATTTATAATATCTATTTAATTAATTTATAATATACTTTTGTTATACTGAAATTATTTATAGTATGCCCATAAAATTTCTATTTTTAAATATAATTGACTAAAACTTGTTACATTATAAATAACACTGTATGAAGTTTATTGTATGGATTTATTGTGTGGACTATTGAATAGAAGAATGTAGGTCGTATTGATGAGACTAACAATAGAAGGGTCGTAGTTCGATTGGTATTATTTTTTTTTAATTTCGAGGTTAATTAACCGGACTGGAAACCACCCTCGGGGGAAACAAATAACGAACAGAACTGGAAGCAAGCATGAGAAATCCCAACCAGAAGTTCTGTTCCCGCTGTTTACTTCGAGTAGAAGAGCTTTTGTGAAGCGCGCGCGTATTCGGAGCGAAGGAGGCGAATAATGGTTTTATTTAAATTTTCGGGGATCGCCTTCAACCTCGCTCGCTTTTCATGAAAAATCCTGAATACCGGAGCCCGGTGTCCGTGGAAAATTCGGTGCCCTTTGTGCGGAATTTTATTCACGGTTTCACGATTTAGAAGGGATTTCTCAATTCTTTGTACAAAGTGCAATTATCCGGTATTTTAACACATTCCTCTATTTATATTTAGTATAGAATAAAAAAAAAATTACTTTTAGGATTTTTTTAATTAGTTAAAAATTCAAGGTTGCTTTTAAATTAGGTGCAAAAATGATTTGGAGTAGCGAAGAATCTTTGGGTGAATTCTTGAATCGACGTTCATGTATTTTAACATTGTGACGTATGGCTGATTAGAATAATGAAGGTTCTAAATACTTACTTCTCTGAAAGTAGGAAACCATGTTCAAGAATTATACTAGAATAGGCACGAAATTAGTTCAAACTATTATAAAGTTGGTTTATCGATTTAAATATTGACGTATGTTTAAATTTGACAAAAGTAACTGAATTGTTCCAATTAACTACGTCATTTTAAAGTTTAAAATTTTTGTACCAGCACTTAACTTCTCAAAATAAATATGCACATAAAAATTATCAAAATTTCCAAAATACTAATATTTATTAACGAAGTATTATTTGCTTAATATAATTAGCTAAGGACTTACTTAATTTTATATCTACTATACACGAAAACATATTGACCTAAAAAAAAATTATAGTAAACTGTTTAAGGCTGTAGTTCCTTGAAGCGTTAATGCACTTTCACTTGTAACAAGTTATAGGAGATGCACTAGATTCAATAGTAATTGGGTTAGCATAAATTAACCGTATTAACCAGTGCGTGTCACGCAACTTTCTCTGGTATAACTATAAAAACCTAATCTTCACGTCATAATAAAAACATTCTTTCTTATTATCACAACATGTGATAATAATTATTGCCAATATCATAATAGGAATGAACATAATAGTGAAATGATCATAATAGTAACTATGACCGTGGTGATTAATCTTCCGTTGCAAGATCACGGATTGACAATGATTTGATTCTGAATTCTCCATTGCAAAATAGTCTTTCCGTGAACCAATTCAAGTGCCATTCACTTGGCACCTTTCGCACGTCGGATTATGCCTGAGCCGCAACAATACTTGGTTCATTAGCTCCTTCACTTTCACTCCCAGTTACGGAACAAACCTTGATTGGTATTGATACCTTTTTTATGAGAAGAAAGTATCTCTTTTTAGTAAGAGACTAGAAGTATGAGATCAAGTTGCACCTGCTTCTCGAATTTAAATGAACTTTATGTACACACAGTCTAGTACATTATACTATGTATATACATAGGCTTTATATAAAGCCTAGTACATTATTATGTACAGAGCCTAATACGTTATATACAGAACCTAGTACATCATATATATGTATATGTACAAAGTCTAGTAAATTATATAAATGTACAGAGCCTAGTACATTATATACAAAGCCTATACATGTATTTTAGAAGACACAGAGTACTGATTTGAAACGTTCGATTCACTGCACTGGTACCAGAATCACGGTAAACCTATTGTACATTTATTCGCCGAAAGACTATTAGTTATTCAACGTCGTAAATTTACGTTTCGAGCTCGACAAACATATCCTCTCTTTCCCTGTTTTTACGGTATCGATAAAAGTGTAATCGCCACCAGGCACGACATTGTTTCCGCGGATCACGCGACGGCCAAGAAAACTGCTAACGAAACGAGCAGGAATTCTAATTGTAAGATTACAAGGGCCCTAATCACAAAGTGACACCGTTTTCTTAGAACAAGCCTGTTAAAACAGGCGTCGTAAACTTTTGTCCACGTTTCCATACGAAAATATTCTTTTATATTTTTTATTAATTATTAAATTAAATTATTTAATGTAAATTGTCTTG
>NW_017142786.1:114985-119874 GCF_001652005.2 Ceratina calcarata
ATATAAAAACAAGCAATTTAAACAAGCGTTTTAAGAAGTGCGCCAATAATTTTTGGGCCACTGTATATACGTAGTTTATTAAATTTGACTTGACCCTCTTCATTGTTAGAAGTAATCCAACATGCGGGAGGACGCTGAATATCTCAGAGCCGAGTTCGTTGCAAAGAAGCAATTTCAACGCCAGATACCCGACCGTAATTTTCATTCACGGATACAGCGGCAGCGCGACCGCCGGAAGCGCTACAGTAATTCGAGACGGTATGTGGACACGCGATAATTATTACCATGACTTTATAGTATCATGTCTAAATTATCTAATTTATTTTTCAATGTGGTGATTCGTTTTTGGTTGGGAAAAAGTAGAAACTTATATAGAACCGAACATTAGACCAATTAATTAGACAAATAAACCTTTGGGATTTACTGTACATATAGCCAATACATTCTTAAGTAGTCTGAGCGTATTGTGGTCCGCCGAGCTACTGTGACTACTGCACGAGGTAGGGAGAGTTATTAGAGTAGGGAGAAATGAATTGGCCATGTCTGAGTCATTGTGCAATCAAGCAGATTTCCCAAGTACGTGCTTGCGTGCAGAGCTGTACCGTCTAATAAAATCCTGTATTTTCAACTTAAGAATTGTTGTACTTAATTCCAAACTTGGAGTTCAACAAAATATATTATAATTAAAGTATATTAAACTATCAATGGATTGTATGTATGGGGATGTATTAATGGCTATTTTGTACTGCGATCAACTACTCGATTGTTTGTCTGCCGGAGGATTCTCATTGTCAAACTCTACAGAGTATTCCAATATGTTATGTCAAGAGCTAATAGTGGGGATGGACAGAAATTGATGGAACCACGCTTGGGGACATTAGTAGTACCACAAGAATCAGCAAGCCATTCTAAGATGTTCTGACAGGGTGATGAATCACGGTATCTGCTTGCTAAAAAGTTCGCTACGATATGAAAACTTCCTCGCGAATCCATATTTCCTCTCCTGTCCGTGACATTCCTACGTTTCACGTCAACAAACTTACAAATTGTCAAATCCTTCCAAACTTATAAATTAAGTTATTCTGATATTTATATGGTTGAATGAAAAAATTAACATTAGGAAATATTTTGTATAGAGTAAAATTGATCTGCTTGTTGTATAATGTTTCTATTTTTCTAACACCTCTTGCTGAAAATTCTTCAAGTCGAAAGGATGGAATTTCTATTTTATTATTATTCATTAATTATTCTGATATTTATATGATTAAATAAACAAACACCAGGGATTTTTTTTAAGAATAAACCTGATCTGCCTTTTGCAGAATTTTTATTCTAAAAAATGGAATTTCTATTTTGTAAAATCAATGATAAGGAGATTGAAGTTTTTCCTTTCAGTTTACTTGAAACGCGGTGAGTACAACATAATCCTAGTGAACTGGGCCAAGATGGCTGGCTTGCCGTGGTACGTAACGGCTGTCCAAAACACGAGAATAGTGGGCCCTGAGGTCGCCCGTTTGGTGAACTGGCTAGACGCGCAGGGAGCCATATTGCTACCGAATTTACACGTTATCGGTTTCAGCTTGGGCGCCGAGGTCGCTGGTTTCATGGGAAAAGCTTTGGCCCCACGAAAGGTATCACAAACGCATTGACCAATCATAGAATAGAGTCCAAAATTCGATATTACGTAGGATTGTACGTATTTTAACTAACATTTTTGAGCATCGAAATTCACTATTATTAAGATTAATTATCAAATATTTAATAACTTCTGTTTTGTTACAAATAAAATTTTACTGTTGGAAATGATGATTTTCATTTTAGATTGTAGACGATTTATGTACAATTTCAGGTTGGGAGGATTACAGGATTGGACGCAGCTTATCCTTTGTACATGAACACGGGCAGAGACGGGCACTTGACAAGATCCGACGCTATCTTCGTCGACGTGATCCACACAGACGGTGGAAACTTTGGTTTCCCGAATCCCCTGGGTCACGCGGATTTTTACCCGAACGGCGGGAAGCCCGTCCAACCCGGCTGCAATTTGGACAACGTACTTAGAAGAAGCGTGTCGAGACTCATTAACCAATACAGTACGATTCCTCATGCTACACTAATTCTCTATTTAGTGAATTCGTCAATCGACGGTCAAGTCTGTTTAACATGGATTTTGTGTCTCATTTAATTTTATTTAAATATTTTCATTGATTGTTACGAAACATTTTTATGAATTAAGTTCGCTTTCATGGAGTTTTTATCAAATCATTCATAATGTTTTAATCGACATTTGACTAGATTTCGCTGACAATGAATTCACTGAAAATGATTATAGAATTTAATGCAATCTTATAATTCTTTTTTAATATTTATTCGTACTCGAATTGCATTTAATCGAATTACAAATATTTCATACCTAACTGCTTAATTAACATTTTAATTTAATGAGCTGTTTTATTTGTGATTCAGTTGTCTGTGGGCACAATCGTGCATGGATGCTGTACGCCGAATCCGTGACAAATCCCTTCGGCTTCCCCGCTAGCCGTTGTCCTAAATGGCACCCCAATATCCGGGCGGATTGCGCGTGGACACCTGATGTCTTAATGGGATTCGCAGTTGATTCCTCAGTGAGAGGCATGTTCTATTTAAGGACTAACGGGGAATCTCCTTTCGCTCGGAACACGACCGGCTATATCGGGATATGATGTATACGTGCACATTGTGCAAACTTTGGATGAACCAAATGAGGAGGCTCGAGTTCCTGGAATTCGATCAGAGGGAGTATTGAGAGCGATCCTCTAAACGACGTCTGTGAATCGTTTTGTTGGTGAACCATGCAATTACGGCTGTGCAAATTCTATTGATTATTAATCCTTTGCAGTATGAACAGCTCGTTTGGGAGTTCAATGACGTATCAGTATTTCCTGTCATAAAATATTGAGATATAAATATTTGTCTATACACCTTTCTGACGAGAATTGATTCATAAAATTTATACAATTATTGAATCAATATCATTTATAATTTCCTTTTCATATCATTTACTATACTATAGTTGTCTGTTCTGTAGAATTATATGTTCATCATTCACTTATGATTGTAGGAAGTAGATTAGTCATTAATTCTTTGCGATATGAACAGATTTTTGGGGAGTTTGATAACCAGTATTTAATTTGCTGTCATACAATATTGGGAAATAAATATTTGTTTGTGTATCTCTCTGATGAGAATTGATTCACAATACAATTATTGAATCAAATTAATACGAGATTAATTACTCTCTAAAATGTTGACACATGGTATACATAATCGAGGTAATTTAATCTGACATTACCCAGCCAGATATTCAATATTCCCTCTCATTAATCTTTTTGAAAATTTTCCACGAATCATATCAGTCATTTTCTCAGACTCTTACCCTTCATCTCTATTGATAAATCAGTATGTGCAACAAAGAGAAAAGTCTTTTTGAAATCTGTCCTAGGATGGTCCATTTTCTTTGCAGAGAGATCTTTACTTATTGCCAAATAAAAGAAGATAAACGAATGAGTCAGTATGATCAGAGAGGAAATCCTCTCTGGTATCATCTAGAATTTCCATTCCATATCATTCCCATTCCCACACGCCTCCTCTGTGGAACCACGTGTTCATCATTTATTTGGTGATAACATCATGGTGGGGCAATTTCCAGCAACGAATGGAAACTCGAATCAAGTTTTATCGATTGGGATACTGGATAATGTACAAAGGTTGTCGCGATCCACGGTGAACGGGTCGCAATAAAGCTGGCTGCCGAGCTGAGCACGCGGAGCGGGCCGTCTGCCTGTTTTACGAGCGGCGGATACGAACGGGAACGAGGGGCAATTTTCGTGCTATTTCGGATGCACCTTGGCCGTCCTCGAAAATATGGAAATCCCAAGGCCGGCGAAGACTTCTTATTTCCTTATTTCAGACGATCGATAGAGGCGGGGCCTCGGTTGAAAGGATCCTCGCGGGTAATTGCGTTAAACATTTTATAAGCCGGAGTTCGGACGGGGAAGCGGAAAGAAAAGCTGACCTGGCTGATCTCCAATATCAACGTCCCACAAAACTTTCTTTTAATTATCTTCACATTAATCTCTTAATTATAAACCAGACAAGAAGTTTTCTTAACCAAGCAAGAAATTATAGTATAACAATTTCTGTTGACATTTGTTATATGCAAATGTATTTATATATTTTTTATTGTTTAACAGTTTGCCACTTCGTTATTATTTATGTTAATAATATTGTTCGGTGTTGTACTAACTTTAAATTGTCCGCAATCTTGGAAACCGTCAACTCGTTTGTCTTACCACGTTTCTACACGAAAAAAGAGATTGCGGTAAAACGTTTTGCGGATCCCGACGGCCGGAGACTTTCCAATCTGTCGTCGCAACAAAGACATTTCTATGAAGCTCGAGCGAGCACAGTCCTATACTCTGTATAGCTTCCTCCTTGTCCGCTTTGTCTCCCATTTTACCGGATAGTTTCCAATCCATAACGCCCGTTCTCTTTTTTCCCTCAAACAGAAAAAGGATCGAGACGGATGAGGATGTGGGAAACCCAGTTCTTCTCTTTCCCGATGATTAAAAAATCAAATGTAAATGACGTTTCAATTTTTAGTAAATCTGACACATTGTATGTACGATTTTTCTTACTTTTTACGTATTTCTCAACGTTTTGGAACTTTGACGAGTAGGTTTAGCTTTCGTTGATAACGCTTACCCACAAATCAATTTCAGGATTTTTCCTCAATCTAAGGGAGTGAAAATATGTGAAATAATGCATATGTAGCATTTTCGATATCTTTCAAGTTCCATGATTTAGTGACTTGAGTTTTTATTCAATTATACATTTTGAAATTATTACAT
>NW_017142786.1:120217-156089 GCF_001652005.2 Ceratina calcarata
TAAGAGAAACTTAAAACACATTACATTGGTACCATAAATATTATATTTTGCATAAAAATTTAAAGACAAATAACTAGTGCGGTCAAAATTTCGAAGAATTCTTCAATTTCAAATTCGATTCTATCATAAACGTAATAAATCATAGTTCCTGTTTTAAATTAGCTATCATTTTGGTATTGAAATGTTTGAAGAAAAATCGGTGACGTTCGTGCAAACGAGGTACTCGAACTTCGGGAAATGTTTACTAGTAAGCGCATCGAATCGAGCCGGGTATATCTGATATTTTCGAAAGGAATCGGAGCCACTTGAGCGGTTCGAGTACTCTCGAGACGTCGATGAAAAACACGAGGCCCTGCCACTATTCTGTTTAAGGTGAAGGTTACGTGACACATCTCGTCACCTAAATACGCGGAGTCGAGTCGGGGATTTTTCGTTACACGATTTACCTAAGCAGCGAGCCAAGTGGACTCGAGGATATCTGGTAGCATCTATGAGAGCCGGTCGAGTGGCTGCACTTGCTTAAGAGATTCACAATACAATGTGATATTCGCCGGCGACCGATGAACGGAATATGATTTATGTAAAGTGGGCGAACTTTTCTCTTCTTCCGACCTTTAGGCTCCGGATATGTTTATGCATTTATGCGGAATTTAAATTGCGTAAAAACATCGACGTTGTTTGTGCAGAAATATGCAAAATATCGTTGAATGCCTGAGAAGCTTTTTGCTAGTTCCGTTTGTGCGGATCTTTGCATAAACGTTAGGTGTAATTATTCTGCCAGTGAGTTTCTGCTAAAATAACTTAATGAGCAAAATGCAGATTTTAATGCAAAGTGAAACTTGTATCAATTTAAGAAATAATATCACAGTCCAATAGAACAGAACTTTATTCATTAGAGTTTCTCACGTAAAAAAAAAATTCGGAAGCAGAATTGCTATGTTCCGTTTCTGAAAAACAGCGATTTTCATAAAATTGCATGAAATAAAATAAGAAATATAACAATTCAAGATGTAATGACTTTTTTAATAGGCTCGTAAAATTTGTAAAATGTTGTATTTCATTGATGCAATACTTTGTAATTCTTAAAACTTGAATGACTCATCGTTGTTTTTATTTAAGGGCTGACACAACCTTAAATTGTTACCATGAATATTTGCAATAAAAATTCGCACTCTAGTTCTAATGTCCTTATCTCGAATTACTTTTCTGACAAGAGAGAAAAGAACAGAGGTTCTATTCTTCCTCGAGTGATCGATTTTCCCAGCGAAAGCGGCCGATGCAATCTTTACAATCTGAACGAACAGAGAGAGACGGAAGAGTGGCATAGGTCAGTCAACCCAGCGCGTTCGCTGAAAAATTCACTAGTCGACAGGTCGATAACGATCGACGACCTATGGCCAGGGTTATAGATGACCCTAGTCTTGAAAGAGTACCGCCGACGGGGCTGTAAAGACCCGGGGACGTACGAATGCTAATACATTTCAACCACCGACGTTCGCCCAGTGGGCGGCAATAGAAATCCCACGAGTGTCGCGACCAGCTGCACAGCCCTTATGAAAAACTGGTGGTTCAGCGCGAAAAACCGATTACCTGCCTCTCACCGACGGGCTAATGGCTCTTTAATTAAACTTCTTCTGAGTGATCGCTCGGAACTGGGACGGCCGAATCGTGCGAAAGAAATTTTCGTGAAATTCTTTTCTTCGAGATGCTCCTTGATACGTCCTAAATTAGATGGATTGGAGGAAATTGGAATTTAGCGTGAAGAATTTATTGCACGTTTTTAAACAGTTTTTAATCAAACGTTCCCTCGGTTCTGAAACACATTCTGAAGTACTGAATATGATTCATTTTTTACTTTTCTGACTGATCAAATAAAATGAATCATAAAATAATGTGGAATACAATCGACAAGAATGGGAAATATGGTGTGACGAATTTATTGGAAGCAGAAGCAATTTTAAATCAAACGTTCAGTCTATTAAGTCTTCGGTCCTCAAATATATTTCGAAGTACTGATTCAATACTGAAATAAAATGAATCGTACAATCATCGGGGATTTTTCGATACGAATGGGAAATCTGATGTGAAGAATTTATTGCAAGTTCAACCAGTTTCAAATCAAACGTTCAGTTGATTAATCTCTCGATTTTAAAATATATTTCGAAGTACTAAATATGAATAATTTTTATTGTTATTGATTCATGAAATCAAATGAACATCCTCCATTGAAGATACCATTGACGAAAATTAGAAATCTGGTCTGAAAAATTGATTGTAAGCTCAACCAGTTGTAGACTAAATATTCAATTTATTAATTCCTTGGTTCTCAAATACATTCGAAGTACTAAATACGATTAATTTCTTATTTTCACCGACTAATGAAATCGAATGAATCATCGGATAAATCAACGAGAATAGGGAAATCTTCAGCGAATTGATTGCCCAATGAGACATTATAACATTATATTGGCCTTTATTATCGCCCTGTCGGTGACAGGAGGGACAGGAATCGATGCGAGCGGAATGCAGCGCGGTCTGCGCTTCGGGCGCAGTCTCGTGGCTGCATTCAAATCAGCGTAGCCAGCACCGTTATCGGCGCTTCGATCCGGCATCGATGAAGGTGCATTGTACCCCCGCGGAAATAGAAAACGAAACACGAAATGTGTCCTACCACCCTCGGGCCGTTCGTTCCGACACCGTCGGCCCCCCACCCCCTTCGCCCTGTTCCCCCGTCGTTCGACTCCGTATCGATCCGCGCCACCATTGTCCCTTCAGTTCTTCGCCGAAGATTATGAACACGTCAGAACGATACCGAACGCGAATACGAATGCCTTCGCAGTGTGAGCTTCCAGGAAGAGCTCGCGCGACTAAAGGTTGTCCACCCCTTCTATGTACGTCATACTGTGACGCTTAGTGTGTCGCACGCTACAGAAGGGGAAATATAATTTTTTCAAGAATAAACGTGGGCCGAGGTGAGTCATGGGCATAAGCTAAGGTTCCAGCGATTTTACCTTCTTCAAATTATTTTTGTTTAAATCAGTTCATTACTTTTTTAAATGTCAGTCACTGTTTGATATTCATATACTCGACATAATTCATAAATAAATGATTATATTTGTGACATAAAATATTGTATTAAATTGTGTATTCGAATTTCAATTGAGAGAGCAAACTGGGTTTCCTGTTTTGAAAGTGCTCATATTTAAAACATATACGTATAAATAAGCATTTTTATAATGTATGAAGCATCGCAGATACGCTCGGGACACATTTATGTAAAATTCTATCCCTGGGGCGGAATTATAAAATGATAAAGAATCCATGCGTACTATAAATTAAAACCAAATTGACGTGTCATAAAGTCTAAAAGGAATTGAATAATTTAAAAATTGTATTTAATCTCTTTTCACGTTTCTAAGGATGGAATTTTGGACAATCCTCTCTTAATGAGTATTTACAAAATGCGAAATTACTTCGAAAATTTCAAACAGTTCGGTACAATAATTTTTTATAAGCGTTGATAAATGACGTCAGTCAGAAAGCTATTTTACTCATGTATATGACTGGGTGGTAACAGTTATAGTGGTGTGAGTCACTTTTCGAAATGGAACGTACAGCTGTTCAATCAACATGCTTATATCGCGTTTCTATCAGTTTGCAGGACGAGTTAGGGCTTATTTCACGGTTTCTTTGAACGTGTTAGCATAAATAATTGAAGAAAGTAATGCAAGTCACACTTGGCTGAAAAGTGACTCACATACATCATTATGGTTCATATACAGATTGGTATTCTATTTTTATATTTGCAATGCCATGTGCTTTTGATCATTATGATCATTATTGATATGAATCATTATTTAAAGAATCAGCTTAAGATTCTATGGAAAACATTCATGCCCCTTCATATAAGATTGGTGTCTTATTTGTTATATTTGCAATGCTCTTTCGTTATTCTTATTATTTCTTCAATGTTTTTTCGTTAAATCTGTTTCGAGAATCATTTCAAGATTCCGGGGGGGGGGGGGATTCATACATACGTGATCTTCCTGTGTCCATTTCCGGGAAAGGAAGAAAAGGAACAAAGAGTGCGGTGATGCTCGAGGCGGTGAAGCCTCATTAACAGGTTTCATAAATGACCCAGTGATCCTTCGTCACGCGCCGCCACTCGTTTCCGCGTCTCTTGTTTTCTATACAGAGTCCCGCCCGCGCTTCCCGTTCTCATCAGCGGTGTTCCACGTACGTCATTCCCCAGCGAGCGAGCCCGTATAAAAACTCGAAAGAGGCATGTATCTTCCACTGGATCGCATAAATTCTGCTTGCCATTACGGGCGAGTACTATAATGGTAGCGCGGAGAGTATCTATTCTCGCGGAGGGATGAACGTTTATGGACGAGCCGAGCTGGAAATGCCGACAACCCTTGGAGACTTATTACCCGTTTCGTTTCGGTGATGATAAACGGATTCATGGCGAAGGAAGGCGGAGGTGGGGTGTAACTATCAACGAGATTGTTTCGTGTTTCAACTTCGCTTAAGAGGCTGGGGTAGTTACTTGACTTTTCTAACATTTACCGGTGAAGTTTTAGCATTTTTTTGCTCTGTTTTACCGATAATCAAGCAAAAATAGTAGAAAATATGAATTTACGGAATTACATATTTGGTCCTTTATTTATTAATTTCGTATCAATCAAATTCAAGTCGATATATTGATTCTTCTGTCATAGTTTTTCACGTTTCTCAGGAAGGATAAGTAAGGTTACAACTGTTCGAAGAGATCACGGAAGAGCACACGTGAGATATAACATTTTAATTAAACACGCTCGGCATATTACAAGTATAAATTGAAACGAATTACGATTCGTGAAGGGGAGGACAAAAATGAGGTTCTCTTATAACATGGTCATATATGGAGTCTCATTAAGCCTGGAGATAGGTTGAAGTATCGCGGCCGTTCTATTTTTGCTGCGCGCTACAGCCTGCCTAGAATCTCGCCTCGGGGTAATTAAGCTCTTTGTTTCAATTGTTTCGGCTTCCCACTTTCAATCTTCCCCGTCACCGTTTCCCATCTACAAGAATCATTGAACTCACCGAACCGAGATTAATTGAAATTTAAGCTAACAATTTTCATCCCCAACCAAATCTCAGAACGAATTATACAAAAAGTAAATATATTAAAGAAAAATAACTATAATTATCCATAATTTATACATCTATATTATATATGAAAATCTCTAATATATACATGCAATAAATTTATTATAAGTAAAAAAATTGAGAATGTAAGAATATTATTGTGCACGTATGTTAAGTGTTAACGTTTAATAAGGATAGCACATTAACGATCAGGATTGACAAGAATAGGAACGATGCTCGAGGAAATATTTTCTCAAATGTCCCGAGCTCCTTCCGTCTCGCCTACTCTTTGTCTGCTATTACAGATACAGTTTTATCCTCGGAGATGCGGCGAGACAATAGGGGCGAAACGGGTCCCACCCACACTGTACAACTTCCACGGCGGCCATTAAACGCACGGGGGGAGAGGGGAGGAGGGGTAAGGTGCATCGTCACGGAAACACCGAATTATGCCCTCGAGCTCGAACGAACCCGCCATTATGCGACGAGTCCTTTCCGCATCGATACTCGGCTCCCATTTTCATGTTCTCTTTTTTTTAATCGTCCGACAATTTTAGAATAACTTCCATACAAAAAGCGACACATCTAATAACTATACGGCGGAGCTTTAGGCAAAATATATGCAAAATATATGCGACACATGCAAAAACATATGCCAAATATATTGTTTACTGTAATTTGCATTACAATATGCATCTATGATTTTTTATTTGTAAAATCCTATACAAAATTTTATCTACTTTCTATAAATATGCATTTGCATAAATATCCGATGTCTACTAATAATAAAAATAATAATATATCAAAAATTTTCGAGAATCAATTGAACTTTTTTAGAGGAGTACAATTGAATTGATACGGTTTTTAACTAAATTAAATTCAGTCTGCGAGCTTCGAATAATGAATGAAAAAATGGAAGAACGATTACAAGATAATTGGTTTGAATGCTGAACAAATTGGATTATTGGAAAAAGCTCCGTCCTAACGTACAATTTTCACTCTCTGACGTAATATTGTTAAGAATACCCGTTTTAATCAACGGATGGAAGTTGAAAGATCACCGGGATTTAAATAACGAGAATTGTGAGAATGGAATTCGCTTACGCAACAAGCGTGGGTTACTCTCGTTACGACGTTTAAATCACGTTTTTCAAACTGATCTGTAATCCGATTCCGCTTCCATTTCAAAACGTTCCTTATTATCCGTTCATTCCGTTTTTCAAATCACATTCCGATAAAACTTATTCACCAGTAAATGATTGTACACGATAGAAGAAATCATATTACATAAACCGATTGTCCCAAGAGACTCTTTAAAAATCACCATTTCGTTCTATTGTTAAATAATACTGAAACAAATTCTGTCATTCTATTATTTTATAAATAAAAGATTAAATCATTTCAAAATAAATATATATAAAATTTCATAATACAATTAATATTAATTATAATTATTTTAATAATTCTATTGAATTATTAATGCATACTTCTATTGAATTATTAATTATTATTAATGCAGATGATATATCAAGACGAAAATGATTTAGTTAGTATAAAGTACAGTGACATTCAGCTCTAATCACGAATAACCACAAGATAAGAGTGAACCCGTCTTATCATAAAAGCGATATTAGATAAACAGCGAACACTCTTTAGAACGGCGTCGTTAATTTCTAAGATTACTTCAAGCCCCGAGTATACGCTCGAGAGAAGGTCTTCTTAAAAGTGAAGGGCCAGGCCCAGAAGTGTAATTAGGCCTGTAAAATATCCAACAGCCGAATCTCGTGCAATACTACGTGAATTAACTAGACACATTGCCTAACATAAGAAATATTACACACGTCTTGTCAAAGTTCAAATAATATAAAAAAAATGTAAATAGATATTTAATTGTGTTTCATTACAAATCTAATACAATTTTAAAGAAACGTATTTACAAATTTTCTGAGTACTATGGAAATAGTGGGCATAAAAAATTGATTCGCACTGGAAGCTGAGGAGTGTCGAACGCATGCGATATTCAGGGAACATCGAGCCTCGGATATTCATTCTGAGAGCAACAGCTTTTCGCTTGGCTCGAAATCCAATAAAATAGTGTCCGGATCTTCGCTGGTCATCGCTATAAAACAATAGACTGCGAAAGGGCAACAGGGAGTTTGCAAGCTATGAAGGGTGGACACGGAGCTGATCGATACCATCCCCCGTCCGTTTTTCTTCGATGAAATATCATACAGAACAAACGTTCAAGTCCATCCGTTATACACAACAAAGATGTTATTTCTCTTAGCAGAAAATCGTCAATTTCAAAATAATATTGCCTTATACTATTTATTTTTCTATTAATACGTTATTGTACTATTTTAATTATACTATTTATCAATTATTGAAAATTGTAAAATCTGGTATATAAATAAAATCGCTTTGTGAAGAAGCATATTATTCATGATTTTTATTCTGGATTTTGAAATTGGAGAACAAGTTACCTAAATGTAATCCGTTTCGTTTGGATAATACCAATCAGTAGCAGAGATAATCCTCAAAGGTTATGTTCTGGAAAGTGGACGAGGTTCGACTGGAATGTAAAGGCGAAAAGCTGAATCGATTGGCATTTCTAAGGTCTGCGCGCATTATGGGGGTTGACGCGGTCGCGTCTAATGGCATTACCAACCCTTAATGCCGGACCGCTTTGAGGTCGTTGCCCACCCGTCGCGTCGCGTTTCACAGTTTTTGCTTCTTAATTAAACTTTGTCCCATAGCAGCTAAGTTAATATATATACGCAGCACTAAAAATGACACCAGACATACACTACCTTTACCAATTACTCGGTCTTCCTCCATTTTCGATAAGACAAATGATTCTTGTATGAATTTTTCATTCATACTAATCATTTATGTTAAATGTAATTAATTTACAATATATTATAGATTTTTATGAATTTATACACTGCTGTTCACTTTAATAGCTTCGAACACCTCAAACTACCTTTTCTAGCAAACTACTATACAAAATTATTAATTGTAGAATTGTTACAAATATTTCTTCTTCAATCTATTGCAAAGAATGAACTAATTATGACTGAGGCTACTCATGTGCAAACTGAAAGCTTGTAGTATTTATAATAATAACATACTTTCCAAGTGTGTACATCAATATAAATTATTGCCATTTATTAATTCATATTCTAAGTGAATCTAACTAGTAAGCAGGAGTTCGTTATTGAAAAGTCTATGTGTAACGCAAAGTACAGAAAGCTGCCGGGTTCATCGTCATGAACGGAGTTCATTGCCGCCATCCACGCGTTACGTATTATCTCGGATACCATCGCGACGCTAGTATGCCGTTAAACGAGTTTACAGAGTCGTGTCGAGTAGGAATGAAAAGTTGGCGAAATAAATTTTCGACGGCGGCGTAGGCGTTTCACGTAATAACACGTTAATTAAGAAAATTCCGTCCTTCTGGTTGACTACGCCCGACACGTTACACACACGACGGTGTTGGAACGGGCTCACGCGACCGGAAGGCAAAACAGCGGCCAACGGAAGCATAATTTTTCAAGGAAATCAACCGGGACGTATCTCGGTACCTCGCAGTCAGCGAATGTTTGTCGTTTGTGATTAACAGCGGTGATAATAGCTGACGTATGATAATGATAAACCTGTTTCGATGGGAACGAAAGGGTTCTTACATTTCTCCACAGGAGGCCACGTAAACATCTACTTAGTCTGTTTTTTATATTATCAAAAACCTCATAGCATGATTTAAATAGTTTAGAAGAAGGAATATTCTGTGACAAATTTTACTGCCTCATTTCTCTTCGATGCCATCAACATTTTTTATTTAATAAATCTGTATTTTTTCTATTGGATCGTGTAGCCAGTGAAAAAATACTGCGATGGAATGTTATTGGACATTCTTTATTCGAAACCATTTATATCATGCTATGAATATTTTTCTCATTATATAAAAAACAGAACAGATATTTAGGTGAATTTTAGCTGGAGATATCCAGCATAGAATGTATTGTATAATAAAAATAATGGAGAGACTTATAATTACTGTAGAGATCAGATTGAGATTATTATAAGGTAATGTAATTATGTTACGATCAATTGAAACTTGGTCGTTAAAAATCAATTTATAAAGATCTGGCAAGGAATGCATTTGTGCATTAAACGTGACAGAACATTTTTTCATTCAATCACGATTCACTATTCCTTAATTAATCATTAGAACTGAATGGAACAATAATTAGATAAACTTTTTAAATGACCTGTTGCAATAATTCGGAATGTAGTGAAATGGAGAGTGGAGGATCTCCAGAGACTTTTCTGTGCAGCGAAGGCATTTCGACCTCCACCAGACGATGTTAAAGTTCATATAAGTACACGGTGGATACTATCACCATCTTAACGCGGGGTTAGCGTGCGCCTTATCCGAGAGCACGTCTACCTATTCGTTGTTGAATTACGAGGTCCTTACGAAGGACTGTACCCTTTCCTAGAAACTTTCTACACCCTCTAGCCATTACGACACTGAGAGGGTTTGTAATTTTTTTTAAATTTATCAAGGGCACATTACAGAAAAGTAGCTGGAATTGGGAATCAAATAACAGAGACAGAAATTCAACGAAAGAGTTCCAAGTCAAAACCCACACGAACTTTCTAAGTATTTAAACAATTAATTTAATTATCAAACTTGTGCATAGAATTTGATATTTAGATTACCTTTTTCCTCATTCTTATTAATAGCAATTGTCGAAGGAAATAATTGATCGATGGGTCAATTTAATTGGGAATCAACCAACACACTGCTATTCAGCCACTGCTCAGGGTCGACGATTTCACGCGAAGCGTTTATTCACACGCGAAGAGATGTTTAAAAAATTGGCAGCCAAGAGGTGTGCAATCATGTACTCGATAGCCCGTTGATTCCCGGGTCAGTCATTAATGACTGCGAGGGCTCATTAACTAGCTCGCGACTCGTTGAAAATCGAGCGATAAGCTCGCATTCTAAGATTCTCACCCACACGCGACTTTCAAGTAATTATTTACTAAAATTCTCTGAACGATTAACTCTCAACTCTATGAGTTTACGAATTATTAAGTTATTAATATACGGACTTTGTACAGCCCATTGGTATACAATAACGAAACAAAGTGAAAGTTAAATATAAAATATTAAACTGAGATAATAAAATGTGNCTGAGGAAAATTGTGAATGATCATCAGATTTATCGTATTATAACAAAAAGAATTTCTTTAATTTTCTCCAAATCTTTATTTTATTACATTATTATTAATTTCGAAATTAGCAATTAAATCAGGGTAAAGTATAAGACAATTGATAATCTTATAAGCAAAAGACATATCTAACCTTTCCTCGTGATTTAAGATTGAACGAACTGAATAAATTACATTGTACAGATATGTAAGAAATTCAAGGAATGTCACAAATCACTTAAACAACAGATTATTAATGTCACAAAACTCCTTACATTCCTCATAAATTAAATTACTTTGTTGCCATTCACGAATTATCTAAATTCCCACAAATTGAATCATTTCTCCCGATTCGTGTAGCAGTGGTACCACAGGAGTTGGTCAACATTCGACGAATTAAATCGTTCGCCACCGATATTGAAATCCTATCATATCCTTGTTTCCAGTCGTTCGATCAGGAAATCGAGAGATCGTAAATCAGTGAGAGGGCGGGTTAAGGGGAAGTTAAATGGATTCGAGAAATTCCAGCGACCATAGGTACTAACTGCACCAAGTATCCGGGCTATTCGACCCATGAATATTCCCCCCGCTGCTTGGCAGCCATCCTGACGGGAGCACACTTTTTTCCATTTTCCCTTTTCCCTGCCAAATCTCAGCGACCTACTGAGCCAAACGGAACCAAACAAAAGGCGGAGGGTGTTGGCAATTTACGAAGGTGACCCTGTTAAGCTAATTGCGTTTATGGAAGCTGGTCTGATTATCAAATGAACTGGCGGAAAAAGAATCTGTTCTCTAGAACAGTACACTTCCAGCATATCATCGGACAGGTAACAGCTTAAGTCGGGTAAGAGGAACACAGAAATCGATACTTATTCAGTTTAGTAGGAAATAGGAGACACTCTTCTTCTTCTGGATTAGAATAAATCCGCTTGAAGAAATGAATCCAATTAACTTCTGATCCAGTAAAAGAGCATAACGAAGTCACGTAAGGTAAATGTCCCAAATTCTACTTATTATCAGCTAAGTGTCGTTTTACCAACAACTGGCATATAAAATATATAAACATATGAAGGACATATAAGAGACAATATGTACATGTCTGTTTAAGTACTATAATTGAAAGTTTTGTCACTGAATCATGCATAATAATACTGAATAATTATTTAGTTAAATTAGTTAGTGTTATATTTATTTTATATGTTGAAATTATATAAAAATAATTGCTAGTGAGTAGAAATTGGGACGTAAGTAGGAATTGCTAAATTTATCTTAGGTACGTATTTTTCTGATATATATGAGAGACTAAAATGCAAAGTTTTGATGGAAGTAGGACGGTAGACTAGTAAATGGTTTTTGACCTAATTGAATCCTTCGCTATTTCTAATTCAATCTATTTCTTATCTATTTCCTGAATGTGGTATATTATATCCTGAGCTACTTGCAGCTGCTCCTATCGTCCTCAGATAATTGAGCGTCAACATTCCGAGGGGCGAACGAGCGGGGGCGGCGGCGTGGGGTCCATTGAAAAGCCAATAGCGAAACTCCGAGTATTTTGGGAAAGCTAGCGCACCGAAGATGTTCG
Source organism: Ceratina calcarata (assembly GCF_001652005.2). Lineage (NCBI taxonomy): Eukaryota > Metazoa > Arthropoda > Insecta > Hymenoptera > Apidae > Ceratina > Ceratina calcarata. Next base: position 132,150 of record NW_017142786.1, read on the forward strand.
GCAACTCGATGAAAGAGTAATGAGCTCGCTTGATGAACGAGCAACCGCGGCTATTTCTAACCGACAAATCAAACTACTTTCTTAATAGCGACAATGCCGAATCGTCGACACAGTCACAACAGGTGGAATTAAGCTTGACATGCGGATTCCGATAAGTAGACAGGAAATATTGGAAGAGAAACATTAGATATTAATTTTTTATACAATTTCAAACCTGTTTCTAAAGGTCATCAATTGTCTTTAGACGATTTTTGAAATGTCCAATCTTTGCACGTTTTTGGAAACCCTGTTTTAAGTCGTGAAAATATTTCATTTATTTCACAGTTTTTTAAAATAAACTCATTTATGAGAGATCTGAATGTGTTCTCGCAGCACAGAATTGCATTGGATTTAGAGAAATTGAAGCACTCACGATTTTATGATGAAGATGCTGAAGCTCTCTTTCGGTGACCCACCGCCTGGACAGCTCCCGCTGCTCCTGCCTGTACTGGCTGTACTTGTAAAAGAGATACATGCCAGGCAGAGCCAACACGACCAGCGGCTTCATCAGGCTAGCTCTTCCGCTTCCTCCGCGGGCGCGAGGCTCTGGAGGCTCGTCCTCCAGTTGGCCACCACCCTCGGCCGCAGCTGGCACCACAGGCATGATCAATCACCTGTAACAGAAAATCGTTAACCGGTGAGCGAGAACAAAAAAAAAAACAAATCGATCTGAATAGGAATCTTGACTTATTGTTCTTTAGAAGAACTGCAGATTCTATTTTAGATAGTAAACTTCGGTAACTACATCAACACTTCATATAAAAGAATTGATGGAATAGAAACCATCAAAGGTAATCAGTTCAAATTTTTACTAACTAAAGACATTGCATAAATGATTTGTTTTTTTTTATTGGCATAAATGATTTTATTACTATTATCTAAATTATTGATTGAATGATTATACATTGTTGCAACACATTTGTTGTTTAAAGTTAGAGTTTAAATAACGTCTTATTATACCTCAGATTGAAACGCGACAAAAAGGGGGAAATCGTTTCAGCGTTGACTAATTAACAACACCTTGCGTCCGATCATTGCCGCGTCGCACGACAATAGGACAGGCATAGGCGTATTGTCTACCATCGAAGGGATATTGAAACCAGCCGGCTATCATTTCAATTCGTCGGGACGCGATTCACTCGTTGAGAACGCCGAGAATACTCATAATAGATCATTTGTTCGAATCGCTTAATTGGCAGCCTCGTAATACACGTGTTGGCATTAAATTTTTGCACCGTGGAAAGCTCGTCCATGATTCCAGCGTAGCTTGTCCTCGGGAAACTGACTTTTGAAAAAAAAACCTGATGCTCTCTTGAGCAATTCTACAATTTGTATATGAAGTCTTGTTTAACATAACAAAAGATGGTAAATGCACTTAAAAAATAAAAGCAAAGGTTTGAGTGTTTATTTAAAAGTCTCGGTCCCTCTCGTATTTATCAGAATAATATATTCCAGTCCCGTCCCAATTAGAATGCCTCCAACACTTCCTCGACTTTTTTTATACACTTTTGAGAGAACATCAGCGGAGTTGATTCGAGCCGGGGTTTTAGGTCAACGCGAGATGACTATTGGCTATTGGTTTCCATCAAACCGTTTTTTACAATTCCACGGGTCGCCCGTATTTCCCATCCCGGTTTCCCGATATTTATAATCCTCGTTAATGTCTCTTCCCGGGGCATCTGCAGCGGCGACACGGCCGTTAAGACCGGAGGAAGAAAACGTGTATCCACAAGATGGCCTAATTTCACTCCCCGAGGGGCTAATTATCAGAGTGTGCCAGGTCGGAGTTACCGTCGCGTCCGTCGACTCCTATCGATTATTCTCTACGCGTTTTAAGAGGACGAGACGGATTTCCACAGAGTTTCAATGAAATTTCGTAACACGTCGGTCGTTCACCGCGGCCTCTATATTTAATTCAACCATCTACTTCGCCGCGCTATTCTTAACTAGCTCCACTCTAGAAATAACCGCGCTATATCGTTGCTCGTGGTTGGCTCGCAACACTCTCTTCTCGTTCTCCTCCTTTGTTCTCTGCGGGAGACGCAGTTTGCATCCTCCTCCGATTACTCTTCAGGGAAATTGATATATTTGAACGACCATCGTTTCAATGAAGGGTGGAAACACTGCTGACTGATCGGACAGGCTTGTTTCCTTTTCTCACGAACTCTTTATCGGTTTCAATATTCATTACGAATCGAAAGATGTGTTTGTATTTGCTCTGTGGTAATGAAATCATTAGGATTTTCGCAATGACTTTTGTCAAAACGAATGAGTTCAATCATGATAAATTTTGAAATAGTTAGTGGAATTTTATTTACTGGGAGAAATGAAAACTGTAATTGTTCATTCGATTTTAACACTAGAAAGACTGAAACTTAGTATATACCTGTATTGCCCAAAGCAGTCAAAATGACTGCATTGTGAAAGAGTAATGTGTAAAGAAATTTGTCTAAAATTAATTTTTAATATTTTTTATATTATTTACAGTCATATAACAAGTTGTTAGTAAATGTTAACAATAAAAAAAATTTACTTCACTTGGGAAAAAAAATAATTTATGCATTATTATTTATACATTTGCCCAAAAGCAGTCAAAATGACTTCCTTGGGCAATCTAGTGTTAAATAAGGATACGTACTTAAGGATGTTAAAGTCATATAGTCAGTAAATTGACGGAGAGAATTGATTTAGAATATATTATAGATTTATGACATCAAAATTCCATCTGGAAAATCTCTAATTCAAATAGAATTAAGTATATTGTGTAAGGAAATTAGAAAATAGAGCATGTCTATTAGGGACAACTGCATCTCATCGAAGTAGGCCTCTTTAAGGAGAAACAGATCTGGGCCAAAAGTATCATAAAAAGCAGTTCGAAGACTACACTGATGATGAGCGGTCCCAGAACTAAAATGTTTGACCTGAGAGTCACTCTTCTTGTAATGGTCCTAGCGACAACATCGAATAAATTGGAGTGTTGTGCCGATCTCTCGATTCTTTAACGTCAACACTCATATTGAACCCTTGTGCCTGGTTAAACCTTATTCGGGTTTTGATCAAAATTTAGTCTTAAAATTGATGACTTTTCGTAATTCCAGATAAAGTCTTACATTTTTTCGTGATTTCATGATTACAATTTTGAAACTTCTGAAATGGGATGAATCAAATAAAAATAAATCTGTGACGTCTCCTATAGATTGTTATTTCTTTACGTTTTTATTGACATGCATATCGCACACGTATTTCTAAAGTGACACAGGTCAAAAATTTGTATTTTTAGTTATCCACCAAAAATGTGCCAAATTAACTTTTATAGGAATATAGTGTCTCTCTTCTTGTCTTGAATTCTGCCTCGATTGATTCGGTAAAAGTGACACATTGGCTGTTGAATATGTAATAATAACATTGAATCATCTTTCCCTACCACCTATAAATGTTGCGAAAATAATTGCTATCTCTTTTAATAATTTTTTCCAAATTTCCCAAAACATTAACTTTTGACTATCGTTACTTTAGGAATACACATGTGATATGCATTTACCAAATAGCCTACATTTTTGTTGGCAAACATTTGCAGTAGTAAATAGATTTATTTTATACATTTCGGCCTTCAAACATTTGTTTTTAGGATATTTATTAATAGCTACCACAAGCTTCCAAAAGTCTGTCACTCTAATTCCTACAACTCAACTGAACAAAATTAGCTTTCTTACTAGTCTTCTTGACAATACCTAAATTAAAATTGCAATAATTTTTAAAGGAGGTAATAAACCTTTCCGACATTCTGTACGTATATTTGTAGCAATAATTATAATGACGATAATAGAGTTCTAACGATGTGGCATTATTTTTACTTATAGTCCTACCATCCTTGAAGTAGAATAGCTGCTACGCTGTACACCGATAAAAGTGTGAAAAGAAAAGATTCTATGTACACATACTTTTATTCAGCCACTTCTAACTTAAATCTGACCACTAATTTTAATAAACATTATTCTTTCTTAATATCAACTGTGATAATATTCGTATAGTTTTAATGCACTAAAATATTTGGGAAGTGTTGAAGGAACGAAAGCACAAACTTATTAGCTTACTGTGTTTATATACCACTCTAGAGGGATGGGTAAGCGAACTCCGTCTACAGAAGCAATTACTATAAAGATAATAGCGTGTAAACGAGGAATTCGATAGCATCGCATCAAAGAAGAGTATCGAGTGGCCCTGCGGACTGTTGTTACAGCCAGTAGAACATGTCGTTTAAAAGACTCGCTGCGGGAGCTGGCAAGTCTTGTTTGGACAAGAAAACGAGAAATTTGATGCGTTCTAGGGGAGGAAGACGACTTCCTGGGAGCGTGTGTACGTGTCATCACTTTCATTGACAGTAAATGATATTGACAAGATGCTATTACGTTCTTCTAGTATTTCTTTTTTAAAAAGAATGAGTTATTCAAGTCTTTTGACCAATGAAAGACTTTGATATAATGTATAAAAGACGTATTAGGCTTACGGTTCAAGTCATGAGCTATAATTGTTAATTAAATATTTTAATAATCGAGTATCACATTTTTGGATGAATCAAAGATTAGGACTGTGGAAGGGCAAATGAACGACAATTTAAAATTATAAATAAAGCTGTTACAGAGGATTCAATAGAACTTTAAACCAGTTTATTAAACAAAAAGGTGTAAAAATGCACGGTAGCCGCAAACGAAGGTAGAGACAAGGAAGACAGAATAACGACCAACCGAAATTATTACAACTGGCGTCGCATAACCGGCTATCGCGAACGATCTAATATTATCCGTACGCGAGCACACGTACGCGTTTCGCCTTGACACGTCGTAATGGCGGTAGCAAGAACAAGGACACCCGCCGCCGCGGCAGGATAACATCGTATCGGATAGGCGACGGCCAAGTACACACGCTCCTCCGCTCCTGCTCTGCTCTGCTACCCCGGCTTCTATTTTTATGCACTTCGGTTTCCCTCTGTTATTCACGATCGTGCGATTACAATCGATCTCGACTACGCTCTTTTTTCCCTTGCTCTCACGTGACTCCACGCGATGCCGTGACACACACGTACGAGAAGAGGTGCACGGCCACGCATACTCCTGGGGGTAGCTTCTGATTTTAATTGAGATCGTCCTCGAACCGCGTTTCGACGATGCGTTGCCAGCTTCAGATTCGCTAAATCGTAAGGGGTTTGACAGTGAAACTATGCATCCAGTGGAAATGACAAGTTAATAATGTCAAAAAGAAGACGGTCGCTCCTAGTGCTAATAAACAAACGTTTACAATAGCTCCATTGTCGTTCAATCGATTATAAAAGAAAACGTGCAACTGACTAGGAAATATGAACGATGTAAGCGTGTCTGATAATAGTTAGAGTAAACAGCGATAAGAATGGAATTAATGACATTGATTTCGGCCCGTTCGACGTAGCCGTTGCCTCCGGCGAACGTTTACCCGATTAGGCTCAATAACACGTTTCCCAGCCCGTGCGAAATTACCAAGATAAGGACGTTACGTATCGCCAATGATAGGCCGGGTCGTATGTAAACACAGCCACCGGCTGATGACAAAACCCCATCTCTTTTCGTATCGTATACACACTTGCCTAAGCGACACATGCTTAACCTCTCACCCCCATGCAACGTAAAACTCACGTACCTCGCATAATTAACCCCTTGACATACAATGACGAATTTGACTCGTCATTCATTCCATTTAATTTGTATGTAAAGTTCCATTTAATTTGTATGTCAAGGGGTTAATTGATACATTAAATTTCACAAAAAGAATATCACCGAATGGAACGAATGACGGATCTGGAGTATCAGAAGTACACGAACGTAACCGCGTCGTTTCACAGAACAGGGGTGGTAGTGGTGGTTCGGAGGGTAAGTAACGATATAGAGTATCTAAGCAACACCGTGTCACAAAGCCACTTACTTCGTGGTCGACGTTCGATGGGTTGGAGCTCACGCCTCTCGCTCCGATGGGGTGGTGGCAGCGGGCCGGAGAAGCGGGCAGAGAAGCGCGATATTCACCGTCGATGAATGAAAATAGTGACGAGCCGAATGACAGGCCAGTCGACACGGGGCCGCGGTTCCTCGTGCGCTCAGCTCTCAGCTGGAAACCGAGCCGAGCCGCGACTGGCTACGGTTATCTCGCTTAGCTCGTGTAACCGGCGCGCCGCGGTGGCTGCACTGCGCGCCTGCAACGAGTGAAACCGCGCACCCGACGGCACCCTCGGGCTCGTGCCAGTTCGACCGGTATCGGACGTTTCCGGAGCGGCTCGACGCCGCACGCCGCGGCTCTATCTATCTACCCCTCCGGCAGCGCCGTGCTATCGCCACCCCAAGAGTTCGACCTCGATGCTTTTTGGCGGTCTTCGAGGAACTTCGACCGCCTGCGCGTACACCAGCCGCAGGGTTGTAACTACAGCGGGGACGGCGATACGGACGTCGCTATATTCCACGGACTGCGAGACGCTTTGCCGCACCTACACACCCACGCAGCTCTCGTTGCACCCACGTCACTTTGCTCCCCTTCGCAAAGTATTCGCAAGCAAATTCTTACTTTATCTCGTCAGATGAGACAACTTTCGAACTACGTTCTCGCGTTGTTATTCTTTTTCTCGAATGAATTCTGCACGCTCACGGTCCCATATATTTTTAGCGATGTTCTATGAATTATTCAAGATTACTTCCTTATTGGGCACGACGGGATATTATCTATGTCGGGCTCTGTTTTGCATTTTGCCCGGAGTGCACTCGAGTGCATTCGTATCGCGGGTGACACAATTCCATCCGGAGGACCGTCTTGACTGTTTTCTCCCGATTCGATAAAACCTCTTAACAAAATACATTTCCTAGTTTTATACCGTGACATGAGTTACGAACGTTTCAAATGAATTGAGAGAGGGCGAACGTATGACCCTGGACTCTAACAGTATCAGATTCTCCTAGTTCATTCATAATATTTTTATCGTAGCGCTCCTGGAAATTATTCGTAACAGTGGCACTGCGTGACGCAGTTTGGCCAGTGCACACGCATGGTCTGTGGATCGAACGGGTTAGTTTCGGCTGGCGTAGCAGCCATGTACCCACTGAGATGGTACTCGGTGGCCGTTGCTGATTCCTGGCGACGATGCTGCGCTACTGGCTCGGCTGGAGGAGGATCGATAAAGGGAGAAGGGATGGGAACACCACCCTGGGAAGAAACGAGGGAATCTGCGCTTTCACCCTCCCTCCCACGGCCCTCCATCCCTCTTGCCCCGTTTTCCCGCGAGCACACCTACAACGCATGACTGTTTGGTAGATCCGTGCTGATGCCGGTCTATTCTCCTCTTTTCACCTGGCCTAACCTCTCGCTTCCTATCTCTGCCTCCTCTTTTTTCTGCTCCGTTCCTCCCCTCCCCCCCGCTTTTCCCTTCCTGAACGTGGAATACCGGTTCCGTTCCTCCGGGGACGTGCCGGCGCGATATTAAGGTTAGTGAACTCCTCTTTCTGCTGGATCGACGCGGATAAGGGTTCGGGCATTTTCAATGGACGGCTGATTATTTTTCCAACGAGCCTGTTCCAATCCGTACCTTCGGCTCCTCGCCGTCTTGCTCGAGTCCGTGATACAAAAAGATTGAACAGTAGGTGATATACCAAGCCTGCTCGCTACGTACCTTTGAGATAATCGAGCTTTCGTCGTAACGAGGAACCGCTTTGTTTCTGTCGTTAGAGCCGTACATTAACGAGGATTTTCTTTATGAAGTGAATTTCCTTGCCCTACATTACAAATACACGAATGCCTCCTTCTTACCCTGGTTCATTATTCGTGTTCTACTATATCGGAGCAAAGAATTATTGGATCGTTATTTATCTGTATCGAATTATACAGTCGTACAGTCAATGGTGAGTATTGAAACTTAACACGAACCTAGTTTGTTCTTTATTACAATCGAAGGAGCGAAGGTTCGCAAGGATAGGAGCGACGATTTCAATGTCCCATTTCCATGGCTTTTGTTGATTCGATCCTCGAAGATGAAACTGGGTTAGGTCTAGCATCCACTCTGTTTAATATTCAAGCAAATCATAATTGAAGATGCGGTCGCGTTAATTAGCCAGTCGCGGGTCGCGATCATTGACGAGGATAACGTTGTGTGTATAGCGTAACGTGTCGCAATCGGATACAAACGTCGGTTCTCCGATCCATAGAAAAGGAACTGAATTCTCCGCCTGGTAACGTTGCATGCCCGGTTTAAATAATTCATCAACAATTTATCAGACAACACCTGTTCGTGGTCAGCCTTGGGAACTTCACGCGGAGATAAATGATTATCCGTGAGGAAAGCTCGAAGAAAAAGCATGCCAGCATACCGTGTACGTCGCCCTAACCCACATTTTTCTATCTCTGGATGTTATAACTACAAGCCATCGTATATTAAAGGTTGCATGGGCCTTTGGATAAACACAATGAAAAAACATTCAATTTTTGCTGTTATTGGGTATTACAGAAATGGAATCTCTGCATAAAATTTTAGATGCAAGGCTATTAAAAAAATTACATCTTGAATTTTTATGTGGAATAATAAAATGTTTATTTCTCATTTATGACAAAATATATGTATAATTTTCTTACATGGAATATATACTATCATTCAGATTCACTTATAATAAGTGACGTCTGATAAATCATCATGCAAGATAAGATGCGACAATAGCAGATCGGACAATTTTTTCTATAGTCTTATATTGTTACCAAAGAATTATTTTAATTATACGATATAATTTGATCCTGTCGCATGACCTCGGCGAACGGTTTGAAAAGGGAAACGAGTGAAGAATCCTTCGAACGAGCAATACTTATACATGTATCTCGTTAGAAGTTCGTACAGTTTGATTGCAGTACCGCCGCAGATTTTATCAATTTAATTTCACTCGCAGATTGCTTCGGCTCTAGCCCATCGGCTGATTCAATCGCGTTATTTACCTGAACCGGTTGATACCGCGGACGGGGTGAATGAAAGGTCAAAGGGGACCGCCCCCGCAAATCTGGTCCAGATGTCAGACCGAGTCACTTTTGATATTTGCTGATTGCATTCGACGTGTCCCTTATGAAACGTATCCATTGTTTCTGCTCTCTCAAATTATTGCCGCTGCTTTCAACCCGGGGAGGATTAAACAGCCACAAAAGGACGGGAACCACGCGCGCCGTTGTGCATGTCCGCGTGTCGAAAAAAATCCGCGACCGGTTTTTGTGTGTCACCGGACGGATTCAATGTACCCGTAGTAACGAGCGCGAGAGTTCTCTCTCTCTCTCTCTCTTACTCACCCTCGAAATAACGAGGCCTCCGAACAAAAGTACCAGAGGTTCTCGTGCGCCCTAAGCAAGCCGAGAAAGAGTGCGCCGTTACGTAATAATATCTCTGAAAATTCAACGTGTTACCGGCGCGGCATTTTCCTGCATCGCCCGCTGGAAACAAGTAATTTAGTCCTCTCGTTGCAGCAAGGACCTCTCCAGAGTGCACTACTCCTTTCGCGCCACCTTTATCTCCGCCGTTCCAACGGGAACGCGCCTGTGCCCTTTTACACCGAAAATATTCAACCGCTTCGATAAAATCTTATCCGATTCACTGCTTTACCTCTTTCTCAGAACTAATCCTCTAATGCATTACATGATTTTTTGTACTCATTTAGTTCGTTCTATTTTATGTAGAATTCATACTCTGATGCATGAGACAGGATAAGAGTACTAAATTGTTCAGATATAATAGAATAGGATTTTTATAATGATTGTAAAAAATCATATTTGTCTCATATAAATTGTAAATCTATTAATTGCATACAAGCCTGATAATACACTTTCTATTTCTTGCGTATACATTTGAAGTAAAATTCGATCTAAAGCAATTTATTGATGAGAACGAGTCTAAAGGGTTGTGAGATAAAAGTTAGAGGGAAACATCCTTGAATCGCAGCCAGCATCCTACAAGCACGGAGGCATGCACGTCGTGACGTTTGACCCGCTTCTATTGGATGAGCGTGACGTCACACCGCGCGGGGAATGTCAGATCAATGGTCCCCGGAGGGTTAGTTGCACTGCTTCGCCACCTTTAACATCCCCCGTGCAACGTTCGTGATAAACGCTTGCCCACGCGCACATTCCTGACTCGTTGCCCACGCGAGCCCTTTTTACATAATAATAAAGCATCTTAATAAAATACGTCATAGTCACAAAATCAATTCGTTCTCAAACCGTTCGACGAAGTGTTGTAAAAGAAAATCGGAAGATTTACAGTTTAGAAGATACCGAAATTAAGTAACTGACGTGGAGAATATTTCTTGACAAATTGCAGCTCGATGTTTGGACCTAATCTAACGTGGAGCTCTACTAGCGTGTAGCGAACGTATCTACGTCCTCAGCAAACAACGTCTCACCCCCATGAATTCTTCACGGAGCCATTACCGCGGGATTGCGGCCTCTCAATAGAGCATCAGTCCGAGCTTAATAGTCTCTCTAGTGTCGACTCTCATCCCCCTGACTAAAAACAATTTCTCTCCCGTCTGTTCCCAACTGCGGTTACGTTCGAATGAATTTTAATCGATTCGATTTCACTTGAACGCAGTTCGACGAACAACGGCTTGCCAAAACCTCTGGTCGATGACACGCTTCCACAGGACTCGGGATTTTCGCGCCGCCGCCGGATCTGAGAGCCGCTGCAGTGACGTCACAAAAAGTTCAATGACGTCATAGACCGTTCGATACGCTAACGGGCGACGGGATCCGGTCGTTGGTGGGGCGACGCGAAAGAAGAGCACGGGATTACGAGCGGCGGGTAGAAACGAGCGGAGCTGTGCAGAACCGAGGAGGCCTGTGGGTGGGGAAAACTGCGTGGGGAACGGCGAGAGACTTTTCACGCCGTTGCAACTCAATGCGCTGCCGTACTACAATCCGCATCGCAGATCAAAGGACCGAGAGACAGATTCCCTCGTAAATGTTGTTTAGCGCGTCTACAACTTTCAATCGTTTTTACTCCTTTGGAGGCATGCCGAGATTATTCATTGTACAGCAAACAGAATCACTTTTTCTTGCGTAAGATAAATGTCCCAATTTCCGTTCACGTCGCAATTTCTACTCGCTGCCGTATTTTTCTGCGTTACCTTAAAATTATAAGAAAATAACCCAGTAAATCACAGAAATTGTGAATTAAGACATTTACTTTATATTGTATTTATGAAATCTTGTAGATATGCTATAATTATTTAAGGCACGATCATACTTAGTCTTCAAATTGTTTAGTAAATAAAAAAAATTCTTCCTTTTATTTAACTATAAAATTAAATATTTTTTATTCCAATATATTTTGAAAGACTTTTTTTTGTAAAAATTTATAGTAACACTGCAGCATTTTGAATGAACAATTCATTGCCTAGTTAGACAACTCGAAATCCGTGTAACTTTCTGTGCGTCTTTGCAGGAATTAATTATTATTTTGCTGCCAGCAAGCTACTTGAGGTTGTAACGCGAATGGTAGGAAGTTCAGGTTGTGCTGGCACGTGCATACGTAATAAGCACCGTGTTGACTAATTCTAGAGCACCGGGGGGGAAGAAGGGGAAGATGAAGAAGAACCGCGTCGAGTGGATACCGAGCCCCGAAAGTGGCAGCCGCGGCTTGCCGTCTGAAAGGAAGATTTTCTCGGCTTTGGGTTGACGTCCATACGCGTCGCGCACAACCCCGAAAGAGTCCGCAATTTTTTGCCCCCCTTTTATCTCTCGTCCGACGCAACGACTGGAAGAATCTACCTTTTAGAATCTTTCACTAAATAAAAATTCCCCAACGTGCTTGTTTAATACGTAGAATATCAATTAATTTTCTGCAGAAAAATAATTGGAGATTTCTATTATCCCTAATTGAAATATTTAGTTCCAAACAGTTTCACATTTTCTTTGACTTGTCAATTTAAATAAATATTTAAATCTAATCAAAATTAATTTTATACAGAAAAATAATTAAAAACTGTTATCATCCCTAGTTGTAATATTTGGCTCCAAGCTTATTGCAGATTTTATTTGAATTTTTAAATGCTCGGTTGAAAATTGAGTTTAAATTGTATGTATTCACATTTTCCTTTAATTTGCCAACATTAATATTTAATCAAAATTAATTTTATACAGAAAAATAATTGCTATCATCCCTAGTTATGTTTGGTTCCACGCAACTTACAGATCTTATTTACATTTTTAAAACCTCAACTATATTTTTGTAAACTCGATACTTAATTAAGAAACGATACAGCGGTTATAATAATTTCGATTCGATGAGATATCTCCGTGGGGGCTAGCCGTTTGTCCGTTCTTGGGGGGATGCGATATCCAGGGGTAGCCGCATTGCGCCACCCCCACCCGTCGGGTCCGGGGTTACTTATAAAAGGTACACAGCTTGTAATTTTCGACTCTCCTCCACTCTTCGCGGCATCCGGACGGAGCCGTGCCGGAACACCGGAAGCGCCACCGCTCCCGTCACGCTCCTCTTGACCGTTAAATCGCGTTACGTAACCGTGTTGCGCGAGCATTCGCCGTTTCCTGTTATTTATATCAGTCAATGGATTCGAGTTCAGATGAACGATTTTATTAGCCGGCATTATTCCGATCGAATTCCTTTATTACAGATTGTTACTACCGTAGAAACTCGTGTCAAAGTGTTTTTGTTACGTATTTCATTTTAATACCATTTCTTATTCTTTTTATGCTTTTATTGATTTGCTCTTATCTCTTGCATGTGTAATAATAAATACCTTGAACTCTCTCTCTCTACTAATTAACGTAGCGATTTAATTGAAATTCTTATAAAACATCTTTTGTTACTACTTTGTATGAAGACGATATAAAAATGCAATGAAGTCAAGCTTTGGAAGGAACAGATTTATTTTCTCTTTAAAGCTAATGAGGCACTTTGAAGGTTTTATTTTTAAAGTGAACGTAGCCGATTTCCACGGTTTAATTAACCGACCAAGATGAATGAGGAATTCCTCCAGCGTCTATTTCTCGACATCGATTTCCTTTCCTTTTGAAACAATGTCTGGGCGGGAGCTATTCAGAAACGTTCGAGCACCGGGGAGCATTTAAAAGGAGCGGTCGCATTAATCAGCTATGTTGTTATTCATCCGTATAACTTGGAAATTACTAAATGTTCAACTAAGAAATGTAAAGAGCCATTTATGGTGAGACAGTAGGCAACCTCGTTTCACTAAGGGACAACGTAATTCTATTATAAAATCTATTGTAAAATGATTTTATAGATCGTTTATCGTAAAACACTTTTTATCGGTTATTTGACTGAAGAGTCTATTGCTTAGTTAGGTAAATAGAAATTCAACAAATTATTGAATTAAGTTGAACACATAGCGAGTTGTACTATCTTTATGTATCATCTACGATACCGCAGTAATGATAAAAATAAATTTTGACACGCAACTGTACAATGCTTGTCGTCTACAATGATACCCAACAACGATAGGATATAAGATATAAGTGAATATCCAGTTTCAGGGTTCTCTCCAACGAAGATCTTATAAACATCAAGAGATCCTGTTTACCAAGAAAATATCAATCCTTGAGATTAAGAGCGTGCGTCTTAGTCTAAGTTTAGTCTTTTTCAAGTAAAAGTGATAAAATTATATCTATTTAATGTAATGTAACGTCGCTCTTTATTGAGTGTTCAGGACTAGGCTTCACTACAATAGTTGTATCTATTTAACTACCATTGCCATATTTATTTATTGACTGATTAAGATCAGCTTATTTCATTACACAGTTTTCTATTTATATAATATAATGTAGCTCTTTGTCGAGTGTCACGACTAGTCTAGATTAATATAGCAATTCTATCTATTTAACTATTACTGTTATTTATTGAGTGATTAAGATCAGCTTATTTCACTATAGTCTTCTACTTATTTAATGTAATGTGGCTATCTATTTAACTATTATTGCCATTTTTATTTATTGACTAATTAAGATCAGCTTATTTCACTACAGTTATCTATACATATAGTATAATGTAATGTGGCTCTTTGTGTGCTGATGCTTTTTTTTCCAACACGATAGTTAATAGGTGTCTCAGTATCTGGTCGTTTGTTAAAAATGTCGGAGCCAGTAAACTTATTATTTTTACATTTGCATTTTACTTCAGTTTACCCCAGAAATATCTTTTTGGACCAGACCGACGGCAGTTTTGCTTGGTGTTTCTTATTTTACGGTCCAGTATATCCTAGAGGGCGTCAAAAATTGCAGACCGGTTCTGGAGCCGCGAGGTCAGGGATCCTTAAATAACTTTATTTAAATATTAATACCTATGCGAGGTCCCATAAGGTTGCCACTCTTTAGTAATCTCTATTTGGTGCTAATATGCACATCTGTGGTTTAGACAGGCAGGTCAAGTAATTGGGTCAGAACGCGACAGAGAAGACTGAGCCAAGCGAGGACAACGATAATGGCGCCGAAAAGATCGCACTTATTTATACGGCGGTATCTTTGAAACCGGAAGTCGGAACCGGAAAAAGTAAACGGCATTTTAAAGAGGAGACTTCTCCGTTACTAATTGAAGTCACTTCATTTAAGCGTGATTCGTTTCAAAGTTACTTAGTTAATAATTAATGTTTCCGGAGTTAACAGACTCGAATTCTATCTACATGGATAGAAATAGAGTAACAATATGTATATTAGAATTAAATACGTTCCTTGATTCCGGTATTGGATTGTAAAAAATCTATCTAGTGACTGCGCAGTCATTATAAAAAATAAGAAAAATCTAACGCTTATTCCATTTTATCATTGTTTATCTTATAAACTTTCCATTATTTTGTTATATTAATTACTTCCACGTCTCTGTCACTAGATAGCGACACGATATAAACAAATGTAGGTAATGTAGGGGACTTGGTGGGATGTGAATCCAACGGCGTAGGATTCCAGAACTCTATAAAGTAACTTTATTCCCAATCGTTAGTAATGTTGGGATCTTATTCTAGAATCGATAAAGCTGGAAATTTTGGGTAGTAGAATCTTAAAAAACTAGTGACTCTACAAGCCACAGGTAGATTAACTAGGTAACAGGATCCTGCAGACGAGCCGTTTTTAAAAAATATTTTATTTATCATTGTATCGTAAAATACTCGGTATATAATTTCCGCTTAATTCGCTAACTGAATTTGAACGATCCCGCCCTCTAAGATCTCATTAATGGTGGCAATGGCGACGCATTGTCCAACCCCTGATTAAAGGATCCCTATTAATTTACGATGCTGCTACGCTAATGTTATTTGATATTTGCTAGCTATCTATATATGTATTACATATGTAATTCAGCTGCAGTAGGTACAATAGTAGACTTATCAACTAATTTTTCTGTCTCCTATTTTCTGAGGCTCCAACGCCCCAAATTCTAAAATGCTATCTAAAACGTTATCGTCAGACTAAAGGAAAGTAATCCTAACGCTTGTTAGGACCTTCAGTGATCTATTTTAAGTTCTGATTCAGATTAATAACGAATTAAAAAAATCTTGGCATTTTTATTTCATATCCTTGGCCAAACGAACAATGCTAGCACCGAGGAGATACTAATCGGTGATATTGAGTTTTTAAGATCTGTGATCACCCTATGAGATCAATCCGAACGATTCTCCGCAAAGATCGATCGATCTACTCTGGTAAGGAGCTGACGGCTAATGTGAACCAGATGAGCGATCTTCTTGCATTTTTGGATGGATGATGGTTGGTCCCAGGTGATGAGTCGACTCCTACATATCACCAACAATGATTCTATTTGATACTTTACAATTACAACTGTAGATACTACAAGCTTTTAGAAGAATAACAGATTTATTAATTGAATCGTGTCTGTTTCAACTATGCTTTGTTTAAAGTTTAAAATTTCCAGCTTCTCTAGAGAAGCGATGTGTTCTGTTCTTTTCAATCGACTAGTCAAGAGTGACTCTGGGACGCTCAAGTACGCTGTCATGTCGTCTCGACTCCCGGCCCCCTTTTCCCTGTTGCTCTACGAAAGTTTACATTACTAACAACAGCATTGCCAGAGCTCTAAACATGCTCTGTCTACACAACAAGCGAGAAATCTTCAAATTCTAAAGTTCTGAATTTCAAGAAATTTGGAAGAATTCATGGGAAAATAATGTTCGCCTGGCGACTTGAATCTAATTTTGCATAAGCTATGACTCAAAAGGCCTGCTAAACGAAAATAACACTGCCCCAGCGTACCGTCGATTGCAATTCAATTAGTCAACGTCAATGAATCATCCGTCCGGCCGTTTTCGAGTGTCGTTCCCCGGCTGGATTTAATCGGCCTGGCGTAGGTTCATCATCCGGCGTTGGAGAAGTTGCATCAACACTTCGAACCTTTTGCTTTAAACAAAGATTTGTGGCTCGCCGATTAATACCATACGTTGGTCACCCATCGTGCCAAGTCAGGGTTCACTGACTTATTATTTAGTCTCAATATCAGAGATTTTATTTAGTATAATAACGAGTCAACTCCTTTTTTAAGTATTATAATGCTTCTCTTTAATAGATTCTTTGACTTAGTACAATTATAATGTATTCCGATTTTGATCATAATTTAATACTGGAATATTTTTCAATTATCAGTGCGAAAGCTCAGTGGTACTGTTATAAATTTATTTATTAATATACGGGTTGTATATAAAATAAAATGAAAATTAAATATCAAATATTAAATTACGATAATAAAATGAAACAATAAAAAATAATCTGATTGTAATGATAATAAGATGATTTTATCATGATAATTTTATCAAGCAAAATACATATATAAGGCTTTCCTTCTGTAATTAATCTAACGTTAATTTTGAGCTTAGCAATAAAGTCAGGGCAAGGATGATTGCTAATCTTATCAAACAAAATACATATCTAAGGCTTTCCTTCTGATTATAATAAGATTAAACGAACATTCTTATATAAATTATATTATACAGGAATTTGGAAAATTCCACAAATTATTTAAGTAACATTCACATTATTGATGTCATAAAAATTCCTATATTCGTCATAAATTAATTCTCTAAATTCCCATAAATTGTCCTCGAATCGTGTATCACAATGATACCACAAAAATTAGCTAATTTCCCATGAACTAAATCGTTGGATATTTGAAGATTTACGATATTGAAATCCTATCATATCCTTGTTCCCAGTCGACCATTGACAATTCATAAGCAAGAAAGGTATCTCCGATTTGGATTAAATTGTTGGATTTCTAAAACAGCGACTAGGTTATTATTTTATTCTGTTTGATGGAGAGATTTGAAGGGGAATTGGTGCAGAGAGGCACTGATTCGAGGGAATTTGCGTAATTTCATCCTCCGGCCATCAGAGAAATTGGCCGGAATCGCGAGTAATGGAGCCTAAACATTCGTTAGAGCATTCCCCAGCCACTTTTCGTAATCCGGTGAATTCTCCGCGTTACAACTATCCGCCGTTCGGTGAAAGCATCAACGATAATAAACGTGCAATCGCCGTCCAGCTGAGTCGAGCGCATCCCACGATTGCGCTCGCTTATGTGAAACAATAACGCAAGTGCAGCGTGCGACGAACGGCGTATAATGCGAATACGCAAATGCATGCGCAATGCACAACTGTTCTACTACTTATTTGCTCTGGAATTTTACATGAAAATTGACCAACAGTATTCGCAGCCGAGCTTTTGCAATTCAGCGATGAATCATCGTCGCACGAGTGAAAACACGTTGCCAGGGAGGAAGCGTTTTTCGTGTTGCGCTTATCGCGAAAACTTTCCCTTGTCGGGTTACAAAGGCCCTGCTCTGATAACTGATGAGATTCACTTAAACTGTTTCACACTATTTGGTAAATAGCAATAACATTTTGGCAAATGGGTTCATTGTTCTGCCGTAAGGAATTTTTTCTTATCTAAGCCAAGGTAATTTACATGAGAAATAATAATAAATAATATAGAATAGTCATTTCAATTTGAATTTTGATAAACTAAAAGATGAGGGAGTCACGAGAGCGACTTAACGAGTACCCAGACGGTACGTAAGCCGTCGTCTAAATTTGGATTATTCATCCCGCATGTTCATACAAACCTTTATGAATTTCTCCTGCCTATTTATAGAATTTTTCTATTCGCCACTCACGGATCCATTGTGCAAACAATTAATTGTCATAATGCTTAATTGAATGGTGAATAGAAACCAGATTCTAAAATTAGAATTTTCTTAACACAAAGAGATCAGGCTAATTATCATGTTGCACAAAATTCATTCAGTTTTCAATATAAATATATTAATAAAATATGTGCAATGCAGATAATCACGAAGTTCTCTCAGAAACGATGAAATACTTACAATTAGATGAGTACTAATAAATTTCTTCTATTCACCACCCATGCAATATTCAGACAATTAATTGCCATAATGCATAATTGAATCATGAACAGATTTTGAAACTATAATTTTCTTAATATCAGAACATCAAACCAATTATCTTATTACATAAAACTCTTTCAATTTTCATTAGAAATATATTAAAATTCAGATACGTAAGTGCAATACAGACAATCACGTGTTCTTACGGAAACTATGAAATACTTGAATGAGTCAGCGTGCACCTGACGCGAATTCGAGTGGAAATAATCAAAGATTGAACTACATATATATGTATACACACCGATTTTGAAACGAAATTGTGAAAGTACATACAGAGAGGGAAACAATATAGACGCGCAAGTTTCGAAATAATTAATCGACGCGTTATGATTGATTCATAAAGAGTGAAGTGCCGCAACATGGGTACACGTATAGCGCGCACACGTTTCCTGAAACGTGAAAGTAAAAGCGAACTGCTAAGTAAGTGTGCCTGTAAAACCGCACGTTTTACTCTTATCGGCCCGCACGTTCAACGTTTCCCGGGCTAACGAATGAATGATAAGAATCACGAGACCTCACCACAGCTCTCCCTGACCTCTTCCACTTATATCATCGATTGCTTCCACCGTTTCCACCGACACTTCTCTTCCTGTCTCTAAACTTTAGCAGTTTCTACTTTTGGGAAAGTGATAGGAATTTTTTTTTTAAATTGGGAAATTAATATGTGAAAAATTACGATAAATTAATCTCATACAAAATATAATAATTACTCATATGTAATAATTTTAGAATATTTGAACCGAGCAACAGTTCATACGCCTCCCGTATTTCTAGCTCTAATGCTTTTGAGAAAGTGTTCCAATCTCGCAATTCTGTTATTGTTCTTCTTGAAAGTCGTCCATAAGCATACGTATCCCCATGGTGCAGGATTGAAACACATGCATGCATACAGCAATGACTAGCCTCCACGTTGATTCGCATTAGCCACTTCGCACTCGCGGTTAATTAAGCAGATCGCGTGGCAGCCGTGCACGCACGCGTTTGCGTTTAATCCGCATCGTGACTCTGTCCTATCCATCTTGTATGATTTTTTTTGTTCGAACTATTGCAAAATTATCTATCAGATGCTCCAATTACATATTACTTTCCTAATTCCTTTTATTTTTACCTTAAAATTTGTCTCTTAATTCGTTGCATATTCTTAATGTATGCAATTTTTATGGCAGTTAGAATTTCACTTTAGTCAGGAAAATGTTGGGTAGAGGATTAGAATGTCTCGTGCGAACTACGTTGAATTTGATCTACATTTCCAGCGTGACTTTGACCTATGCCTTTTGTTTGAACTATTGAAAAATTATCCATCGGATATTCCAAAATTGGACGAGGATCTCAGAAAAGGTCTTAAAATAGTATCGTAAATTGTACAATGTCATGTCATGCTGCTAGATATAAAGAGAGGCTAAAAGCCATTCAAATCTTCTAATGAATAGCTAATCTCGTACAACTGTTCCGAGAAGACTGAGCAAGAAGCATCGCAACGATTTAATCAACTACGATGTACGGAAATCTGCAGACAAATATATCTCACTCAAACGCAAGGACTGCTAAGAAAAAGGCTTCAAGCTATTATTTCAATCCATTATACTGATTATTACTGCATGTCGTTATGCAGAAATTATAACTCGTCACAAGGGATATAAAAAAGCAGAGATACTCCAATTATACAGGGTGAATCACGAATTGTGATCAGTAGAGATTACTCTGTTATTAGCAGTTTAATTTAATATGAAATTAATAAAATAAAAATAATCTTATGAAAAAAAAGAATTGATAAAAAAGTTTCTATAATCACGTGAAAGCTCTCTTGAAATCATGCTATATCTGATAAAAACATTCTCGATCGAACTGCTAATTATAAAGTAATCACTACTGATTACAATTCGTGGTTCACCTTGTATATTAGTACGTTTCCAAATTTATTTTATTTCCACCATAAACTCTGTCTCTGAACTTATTGCACATTCTCAATGTATGCAGCTTAGGTAGACAGTTAAAATGTAATTTTAGCCGGGATAACGTTGAAATGAAAACAGCTTCTCGTGCGAACTACGTTGGATTTGATCTGCATTTGTACCTCTCTATTTTGCACGATTTTTTATTCGTTTAACCATCGCAAAATTATTTATCAGAAATTCGAATTCCATGTCAATAAGCCTTCCCATTTATTTTACTTACACATTGAAATTGGCCTCTTAACTTGCTGCATATTTTGAATGCGGTCTTAGTGGCAGCTGAAATTTTATTTCACCCGGGAAAACGTCGGGCCGGAGAATCAGAACCGCGTCTCGCGCGAACTACGCATCGGATATTTTTGGCGCCGTCTCGTTCCTCCTTTTCTCTTTCCATCTCCGACACGTTTCGAGGGAACCGCATTTTTCCCGGGGAGATAAAAATACCGGCTCTCTCTTTCAAAAATCAGCACCGCCACGGTTGGAGGATGACACGAGGCTCGCGTGTCTACTCCTTTGTGAGCGAGGTCTCCTCGCCCGCGGATTTACGCCGCGCGGAATACTGATATCGAATCGCCTCTGCTATTCGAGAGCTCTCAATCGCGTGGCATCACCGATACAATGCAACCTCGATATGGATCAATGCATTGTCCAATTACCACCGATGTGACCGATCAATATTACTGAAAAGGAATTCGCGAACTCGTCTGGAAAACACCGTACCATCAAGAGCTTTATAAATTCCCATCCGTTTAAATCCTTCGGAAACTGATGATAGGAAATATTCAATTTTTTAATATTACTATACCAGTTTTTACGTTGTTTAAAAGCAACGTGGCACTTTTGCCCTTTTCATCAGTTTTTATTTTTGAAAACAAGAAGTAATCATTTCTAAATATGTCCGCCGTATGGAATGCGCAGTAAGTGACAAAAATGGTACCATCAGAACACACCTTACATATTTCCATCATGATTAACACTAGATTGCCCAAGGAAGTCGNATATTAAGTTTCAGTCTTTCTAGTGTTAATAATGCTTTTAGTATTTTGTGTATCCTCGAACATTATGTGTAATATTCAAATTTTAGTATTAATGTCTTTTATAAATGCATAAAAGTCTGCAGTTCAACTATTACACATCTCATAGGATAATTAAACATAAATAAAAAGAGGACTGAAAGCCGAGCTATGATTAAACATTCCTGTCGACCCATGGAAGTATCGCATGCATTTTTCAGGATTATCATTTTTTGTCCATCTTTTTCCATGGGAATCTAATTTACGGTTCCCCCGTTTCTGGATTAATGCGGAACGCAAACAAGCACAGTTTTGATCTGCATGTAATTTCTGATCTTACGTTCACGTACGGCACACGTATATTAGATCGGGGACCCGTATTTTTTCACCTGCCCGGCATTGTGGTAACCCTTGGGTCCGATTCCCCCCTCGGATACATTTTCCTCGGCTAACAATGCGAAGCCACTAATATGTCGACGCCACAATTCCGCAACCCAGAGTAGCGACCTGACAGTTTTTGGAGTTTATGGGTACTTGGACGAAAAAGATAATAAAACCGATGCCATCGCGACCTCCCTATTAGGGTGGCTGTTCGGTTACAACTTTTTTACCCTTCCCCCAACTGAAGGAAAAGTAACATTCGGGTCTCCCAAGAATGGATAACGGTTATCTGTCTACTAAAATAATCTAAAATATGAAGGCATTTAACATACACACGAAAAACTGAAGTGATTGAAACAATTTTAGTCAATCATAAGGGATAATAAATTAGGAGATAAATTACATGTTTCTGTTGCACTTGACTTGTCTCTGCCCCATTAAACAAACCAATGAACTAGGTCAGTTTGATAATCAATTAACCACTATTTTAATCTTGTTAAAGAGATATGACAGGAAGAGCGTGACTCAAGTCCGATTTTTTCTTCGGCCGATATCCTGTGCACCGCTAGGCAATTAGCGGGAATTTCAATGGTTCCCGGTTGCAGGTTGCGGCCCTCGCGCCGAGATAGTGAAAGTGTGTCACCGTATTTTTCGTTTTTCACACGCCGCTCGCGGACTTGAGACGCTTTGACGTCACGACGTTTCCGCGGGTCCGTTCACTTGACGTATCAAACGATTTCGTTTCAAAGCCGATACGGATATAACCGACGAATCTATTTATCCACACGTGAAACGCTCCTATCGGTTCTGCTCGATCTAATCTGAAAAATGTACGCTCTCCGAGTCGACTCGACTGCTACGTACTTACGTAGTCGGAAGTGATTAAAAAGTCAATCGAGCCAATCGAGTATTCATGGCCAATCAGTTTGTAAAAGTAGCCAACATTTTTATGGAAATCTTCGACGAGATACTGACTGCCGCAGTCAGCTACATTTGTATATGGTTTTTATGAGACCGCAGACAAGTGCGGATTCCAGTTGGTCGAAAAATAGAAAAGAATTCGTGTTCAATCGAGTATGGAACGAGAAGATTCAACGTCCCATTGGGGTTGCGAAAGGGGTGAGTTATGGCCCGTACGCAGCCGGTGCAAAAATAAACTTCCACGAACCGTATGACTCTATCATTCTCCTATTTTGATGAAGGCAAGTTAATAACTTCGTTATCTATATATATCATTAACGATTGTGCTAAAGCTGGATACTGTGCGTCAACTTATTGTTCTCAGTATCATTTCGCACAACCTACATTGTTATCAAATATCGTCGATAACAATTCTATTAGACTATTTGTTCACAGTTCATAATTCATTTAATTGCAATAATTCTTTCATTAAGAATTTATTCTCATCTGATGATATCATCTATTCTTATGTTTTGGAATTAAATTGATATGTAATATTTAACGCATTAAATAATTCATTCAAATTATTATTTTCCTGTGACTAGAGAACTTCGTATTTTATTGCTTGACCAGAGAATTTCAATCTATTACTCCTATGGAAATGTTTGATTAAAAATAGAGAGAGAAGTACATATTTTTATTGTAAAGTAGTTTGTTCTACAATTTCTTATGGTAAACCTGTATAACCACCCCTTCCTGTCTGAGCTTACTGGATTTAATTAACATTTGATGAATCACGTTGGGTACAACGTGATTCACACGTTGCACGTATCAGTGATTTTGAAATCTTTTAAAATGAATGCTCTATTAGATTTACTGTTCTGAGTTAGATTGAAGATTTTATAAAAAGACTGAATGTGCAAAAAATATAAACACTGCAAATGTATAAAAGACAGAGTGTATATTGCAATACTTAAATGATGAAAAAATTTGTAATCATGATTAAAGAATTGTTAATCTATAATATATTGTTTTCTAAACTGATAATTATTTCATTTTACATAAAAATCTGTAGTATAGTAATAGTTCACATCAATTGAAACGTTTCATATTAGTATAGCATCAACTATCCTTATAAATTAAATGTTCCTACTTAAAAAATAATATAATTGGACCAAGGTT